>NW_027480436.1:8172878-8475577 GCF_051401765.1 Calliopsis andreniformis | reverse complement strand
AACAGCCTAGGGTGAAGCCTAGGTTGCCCGGAACGTAGAAATGACCATAACTTTTACACTGGTAGCAATTATTCGTTTTATAGAATGGAAAAGCTGTTCTATTTATCTTGAATTTAATGCTTCGGGCGTTGGCTTCTAGGGCCCTAACAGTTTGATCTGGTGGAGCGACGCCCTAGAGTGAAACCTAGGTTGCCCGGAACGTAGCAATGACCACAACTTTCACACTGGTTGCTATTATTCGTTTTATACGATGGAAAAACTGTTATATTTATATTGTATTTTATTCTTCTGGCGTTCACTTCTTAGGCCCGAACTATTCGATCTGGTGGAACAACGCCCTAGGGTGAAGCCTAGGTTGCCCGGAACGTAGAATTGACCATAACGTTTACACTGGTAGCAATTATTCGTTTTATACAATGGAAAAACTGTTCTATTTATTTTGTATTTTATGCCTCGGGCGTTGACTTCTAAGGCCCTAACTGTTTGATCTGGTGGAACAACGCCCTAGAGTGAAGGCTAGGTTGCCCGGTACGTAGAAATGACCATCACTTTCAAACTGGTTGCAATAATTCGTTTCATACGATGGAAAAGCTGTTGTATTTATATCGTATTTTATGCTTCTGGCGTTGACTTCTTAGGCCCTAACTATTCCATCAGGCGGAACAACGCCCTAGCGTGAAGCCTAGGTTATCCGGCAAGTAGAAATGACCATAACTTTCACACTGGCAGCAATTATTCGTTTTATACGATGGAAAAACTGTTCTACTTATCTTGTATTTTATGCTTCGGGCTTTGACTTCTAAAGCCCTAACTATACGATCTGGTGGAGCAACGCCTTCGAGTGAAGCGTAGGTTGCCCAGTACGTAGAAATGAACATAACCTTCATACTGGTTGCAATTATTCGTTTTATATGATGGAAAAACTGTTGTATTTATATTGTATTTTATGCTTCGGGCATTGACTTCTAAGGCCCTAACTATTCAATCTGTTGGAGCAACGCCCTAGGATGAAGCCTAGGTTGCCCGGAAAGTAGAAATGACCATAACTTTCACACTGGTAGCAATTATTCGTTTTATACAATGGAAAAACTGTTCTATTTATTCTGTATTTTATGCTTCGGGCGTTGACTTCTAAGACCCTAACTATTCGATCTGGTGGAGCAACGCCCTCGAGTGAAGCCTAGGTTGCCCGGTACGTATAAATGACCATCACTTTCAAATTGGTTGCAATTATTCCTGTTATATGATGGAAAAACTGTTGTATTTTTATTGCATTTTATGCTTCGGGCATTGACTTCTAAGGCCCTAACTAAACAATCTGTTGGAGCAGCGCCCTAGGGTGAAGCCTAGGTTGCCCGGAAAGTAGAAATGACCATAACTTTCATACTGGTTGCAATTATTCGTTTTATATGATGGAAAAACTGTTATATTTATATTGTATTTTATTCTTCTGGCGTTCACTTCTTAGGCCCGAACTATTCGACCTGGTGGAACAACGCCATAGGGTGAAGCCTAGGTTGCCCGGAACGTAGAATTGAACATAACGTTTACACTGGTAGCAATTATTCGTTTTATACAATGGAAGAACTGTTCTATTTATTTTGTATTTTATGCTTCGGGCGTTGACTTCTACGGCCCTAACTGTTTGATCTGGTGGAGCAACGCCCTAGAGTGAAGGCTAGGTTGACCGGTACGTAGAAATGACCATCACTTTCAAACTGGTTGCAATTATTCGTTTTATACGATGGAAAAGCTGTTGTATTTATATCGTATTTTATGCTTCTGGCGTTGACTTCTTAGGCCCTATCTATACAATCTGTTGGAGCAGCGCCGTAGGGTGAAGCCTAGGTTGCCCGGAAAGTAGAAATGACCATAACTTTCATACTGGTTGCAATTATTCGTCTTATATGACGGAAAAACAGTTGTATTTATATTGTATTTAATGCTTCTGGCGTTCACTTCTTAGGCCCTAACTATTCGATCTGGTGGAACAACGGCCTAGGGTGAATCCTAGGTCGCCCGGAACGTAGAAATGACCATAACTTTTACACTGGTAGCAATTATTCGTTTTATACAATGGAAAACTGTTCTATTTATTTTGTATTTAATGCTTCGGGCGTTGGCTTCTAAGGCCCTAACTGTTTGACCTCGTGGAGCAACGCCCTATAGTGAAGCCTAGGTTGCCCGGAACGTAGAAATGACCATCACTTTCAAACTGGTTGCAATTATTCCTGTTACATGATGGAAAAACTGTTGTATTTATATTGTATTTTATGCTTCGGCCATTGACTTCTAAGGCCCTAACTATTCAATCTGTTGGCGCAACGCCCTAGGGTGAAGCCTAGGTTGCCCGGAAAGTAGATATGACCATAGCTTTCACACTGGTAGCAATTATTCGTTTTATACGATGGAAAAACTGTTCTATTTATTCTGTATTTTATGCTTCGGGCGTTGACTTCTAAGGCCCTAACTATTCAATCTGTTGGAGCAACGCCCTAGGGTGAAGCCTAGGTTGCCCGGAACGTAGAAATGACCATACCAGTCACGCTGTTTGCAATTATTTGTTTTATACAATGGAAAAGCTGTTGTATTTATATCGAATTTAAGCTTCTGGCGTTGACATCTAAGGACCTAACTATTCGATCCGGTGGAGCAGCGCCCTAGAGTGAAGCCTAGGTTTCTCGGAATGTAGAAATGACCATTACTTTCACACTGGTTGCAATCATTCGTTTTATACGATGGAAAAGCTGTTGTATTTATATTGTATTTTATGCCTCTGGCGTTGACTTCTAAGGCCGTACCTATTAGATGTGGTGGAACAACACCGTAGAGTGAAGCCTAGGTTGCCCGGAACGTAGAAATGACCATTACTTTCACACTGTTTGCAATTATTCGTGTTATACGATGGAAAAGCTGTTGTATTTATATCGTATTTTATGCTTCTGGCGTTGACATCTAAGGACCTAACTATTCGATCTGCTGCAGCAGCGCCCTAGCGTGAAGCCTAGGTTGCTCGGAATGTAGAAATGATCATTACTTTCACACTGGTTGCAATCATCCGTTTTATACGATGGAAAAGCTGTTGTATTTATACTGTATTTTATGCCCCTGGCGTTGACTTCTAAGGCCGTAGCTATTAGATGTGGTGGAGCAACGCCCTAGAGTGACGCCTAGGGTGCTCGGAACGTAGAAATGACCATTACTTTCACACTGGTTGCAATTATTCGTTTTATACGATGGAAAAACTGTTGCATTTATATTGTATTTTATGCTTCTGGCGTTCACTTCTTAAGCCCTAACTATTCGATCTGGTGGAACAACGCCCTAGAGTGAAGCGTAGGTTGCCTGGAACCCAGATATGACCATCACCTTCACACGGGTTGCAATTATTCCTGTTATAGGATGGAAAGACTGTTGTATTTTTATTGTATTTTAGACTTCAGGTGTTGACTTCTGAGACCGAAGCTGTTCGATGTGGTGGAAGAACGCCATAGAGTGATGCCTAGGTTGCCCGGAACGTAGAAATGACCATAAGTTTCATAGTGGTTGCAATTATTCGTTCTATACGATGGAAAAACTGTTGTATTTATATTGTATTTTATGCTTCTGGCGATCACTTCTTAGGCCCGAACTATTCGATCTGGTGGAACAACGCCCTAGGGTGAAGCCTAGGTTGCCCGGAACGTTGAAATGACCATAACTTTTACACTGGTAGCAATTATTCGTTTTATACAATGGAAAATCTGTTCTATTTATTTTGTATTTTATGCTTCGGGCGTGGAGTTCTAAGGCCACGACTGTTTGATCTGGTGGAGCAACGCCCTAGGGTGAAGCCTAGCTTGCCCGGAACGTAGAAATGACCATAACTTTAACACTGGTTTTTATTATTCGTTTTATACGATGGAAAAACTGTTATATTTATATTGTATTTTATGCTTCTGTTGTTCACTTCTTAGGCCCTAACTATTCGATCCGGTGGAGCAGCGCCCTAGAGTGAAGCCTAGGTTTCTCGGAATGTATAAATGACCATTACTTTCACACTGGTTGCAATCATTCGTTTTATACGATGGAAAAGCTGTTGTATTTATACTGTATTTTATGCCTCTGGCGTTGACTTCTAAGGCCGTAGCTATTAGATGTGGTGGAGCAACGCCCTAGAGCGACGCCTAGGGTGCTCGGAACGTAGAAATGACCATTACTTTCACACTGGTTGCAATTATTCGTTTTATACGATGGAAAAACTGTTGCATTTATATTGTATTTTATGCTTCTGGCGTTCACTTCTTAGGCCCTAACTATTCGATCTGGTGGAGCAACGGCCTAGAGTGAAGCCTAGGTTGCCCGGAACGTAGAAATGACCATCACTTTCAAACTGATTGCAATTAATCCTGTTATACGATGGAAAAACTGTTGTATTTTTATTGCATTTTATGCTTCGGGCATTGACTTCTAAGGTCCTAACTATTCAATCTGCTGGAGCAACGCCTTAGGGTGAAGCCTAGGTTGCCCGGAAAATAGAAATGACCAACACTTTCATACTGGTTGCAATTATTCGTTTTATATGATGGAAAAACTGTTGTATTTATATTGTATTTTATGCTTCTGGCGTTCACTTCTGAGGCCCTAACTATTCGATCTGGTGGAACAACAGCCTAGGGTGAAGCCTAGGTTGCCCGGAACGTAGAAATGACCATAACTTTTACACTGGTAGCAATTATTCGTTTTATAGAATGGAAAAGCTGTTCTATTTATCTTGTATTTAATGCTTCGGGCGTTGGCTTCTATGGCCCTAACAGTTTGATCTGGTGGAGCGACGCCCTAGAGTGAAACCTAGGTTGCCCGGAACGTAGCAATGACCACAACTTTCACACTGGTTGCTATTATTCGTTTTATACGATGGAAAAACTGTTATATTTATATTGTATTTTATTCTTCTGGCGTTCACTTCTTAGGCCCGAACTATTCGATCTGGTGGAACAACGCCCTAGGGTGAAGCCTAGGTTGCCCGGAGCGTAGAATTGACCATAACGTTTACACTGGTAGCAATTATTCGTTTTATACAATGGAAAAACTGTTCTATTTATTTTGTATTTTATGCCTCGGGCGTTGACTTCTAAGGCCCTATCTGTTTGATCTGGTGGAACAACGCCCTAGAGTGAAGGCTAGGTTGCCCGGTACGTAGAATTGACCATCACTTTCAAACTGGTTGCAATAATTCGTTTCATACGATGGAAAAGCTGTTGTATTTATATCGTATTTTATGCTTCTGGCGTTGACTTCTTAGGCCCTAACTATTCCATCAGGCGGAACAACGCCCTAGCGTGAAGCCTAGGTTGCCCGGCAAGTAGAAATGACCATTACTTTCACACTGGCAGCAATTATTCGTTTTATACAATGGAAAAACTGTTCTATTTATCTTGTATTTTATGCTTCGGGCTTTGACTTCTAAAGCCCTAACTATACGATCTGGTGGAGCAACGCCTTCGAGTGAAGCGTAGGTTGCCCAGTACGTAGAAATGAACATAACCTTCATACTGGTTGCAATTATTCGTTTTATATGATGGAAAAACTGTTGTATTTATATTGTATTTTATGCTTCGGACATTGACTTCTAAGGCCCTAACTATTCAATCTGTTGGAGCAACGCCCTAGGATGAAGCCTAGGTTGCCCGGAAAGTAGAAATGACCATCACTTTCAAACTGGTTGCAATTATTCGTTTTATACGATGGAAAAGCTGTTGTATTTATATCGTATTTTATGCTTCTGGCGTTGACTTCTTAGGCCCTATCTATACAATCTGTTGGAGCAGCGCTGTAGGGTGAAGCCTAGGTTGCCCGGAAAGTAGAAATGACCATAACTTTCATACTGGTTGCAATTATTCGTCTTATATGACGGAAAAACTGTTGTATTTATATTGTATTTAATGCTTCAGGCGTTCACTTCTTAGGCCCTAACTATTCGATCTGGTGGAACAACGGCCTAGGGTGAATCCTAGGTCGCCCGGAACGTAGAAATGACCATAACTTTTACACTGGTAGCAATTATTCGTTTTATACAATGGAAAACTGTTCTATTTATTTTGTATTTAATGCTTCGGGCGTTGGCTTCTAAGGCCCTAACTGTTTGACCTCGTGCAGCAACGCCCTATAGTGAAGCCTAGGTTGCCCGGAACGTAGAAATGACCATCACTTTCAAAATGGTTGCAATTATTCCTGTTACATGATGGAAAAACTGTTGTATTTTTATTGCATTTTATGCTTCGGGCATTGACTTCTAAGGCCCTAACTATTCAATCTGTCGGAGCAACGCCCTAGGGTGATGCCTAGGTTGCCCGGAAAGTAGAAATGACCATAACTTTCATACTGGCTGCAATTATTCCTTTTATGTGATGGAAAAACTGTTGTATTTATATTGTATTTTATGCTTCGGCCATTGACTTCTAAGGCCCTAACTATTCAATCTGTTGGAGCAACGCCCTAGGGTGAAGCCTAGGTTGCCCGGAAAGTAGATATGACCATAGCTTTCACACTGGTAGCAATTATTCGTTTTATACGATGGAAAAACTGTTCTATTTATTCTGTATTTTATGCTTCGGGCGTTGACTTCTAAGGCCCTAACTATTCAATCTGTTGGAGCAACGCCCTAGGGTGAAGCCTAGGTTGCCCGGAACGTAGAAATGACCATACCTTTCACGCTGTTTGCAATTATTTGTTTTATACAATGGAAAAGCTGTTGTATTTATATCGAATTTAAGCTTCTGGCGTTGACATCTAAGGACCTAACTATTCGATCCGGTGGAGCAGCGCCCTAGAGTGAAGCCTAGGTTTCTCGGAATGTAGAAATGACCATTACTTTCACACTGGTTGCAATCATTCGTTTTATACGATGGAAAAGCTGTTGTATTTATATTGTATTTTATGCCTCTGGCGTTGACTTCTAAGGCCGTACCTATTAGATGTGGTGGAACAACACCGTAGAGTGAAGCCTAGGTTGCCCGGAACGTAGAAATGACCATTACTTTCACACTGTTTGCAATTATTCGTGTTATACGATGGAAAAGCTGTTGTATTTATATCGTATTTTATGCTTCTGGCGTTGACTTCTTAGGCCCTAACTATTCCATCAGGCGGAACAACGCCCTAGCGTGAAGCCTAGGTTATCCGGCAAGTAGAAATGACCATAACTTTCACACTGGCAGCAATTATTCGTTTTATACGATGGAAAAACTGTTCTACTTATCTTGTATTTTATGCTTCGGGCTTTGACTTCTAAAGCCCTAACTATACGATCTGGTGGAGCAACGCCTTCGAGTGAAGCGTAGGTTGCCCAGTACGTAGAAATGAACATAACCTTCATACTGGTTGCAATTATTCGTTTTATATGATGGAAAAACTGTTGTATTTATATTGTATTTTATGCTTCGGGCATTGACTTCTAAGGCCCTAACTATTCAATCTGTTGGAGCAACGCCCTAGGATGAAGCCTAGGTTGCCCGGAAAGTAGAAATGACCATAACTTTCACACTGGTAGCAATTATTCGTTTTATACAATGGAAAAACTGTTCTATTTATTCTGTATTTTATGCTTCGGGCGTTGACTTCTAAGACCCTAACTATTCGATCTGGTGGAGCAACGCCCTCGAGTGAAGCCTAGGTTGCCCGGTACGTATAAATGACCATCACTTTCAAATTGGTTGCAATTATTCCTGTTATATGATGGAAAAACTGTTGTATTTTTATTGCATTTTATGCTTCGGGCATTGACTTCTAAGGCCCTAACTAAACAATCTGTTGGAGCAGCGCCCTAGGGTGAAGCCTAGGTTGCCCGGAAAGTAGAAATGACCATAACTTTCATACTGGTTGCAATTATTCGTTTTATATGATGGAAAAACTGTTATATTTATATTGTATTTTATTCTTCTGGCGTTCACTTCTTAGGCCCGAACTATTCGACCTGGTGGAACAACGCCATAGGGTGAAGCCTAGGTTGCCCGGAACGTAGAATTGAACATAACGTTTACACTGGTAGCAATTATTCGTTTTATACAATGGAAGAACTGTTCTATTTATTTTGTATTTTATGCTTCGGGCGTTGACTTCTACGGCCCTAACTGTTTGATCTGGTGGAGCAACGCCCTAGAGTGAAGGCTAGGTTGACCGGTACGTAGAAATGACCATCACTTTCAAACTGGTTGCAATTATTCGTTTTATACGATGGAAAAGCTGTTGTATTTATATCGTATTTTATGCTTCTGGCGTTGACTTCTTAGGCCCTATCTATACAATCTGTTGGAGCAGCGCCGTAGGGTGAAGCCTAGGTTGCCCGGAAAGTAGAAATGACCATAACTTTCATACTGGTTGCAATTATTCGTCTTATATGACGGAAAAACAGTTGTATTTATATTGTATTTAATGCTTCTGGCGTTCACTTCTTAGGCCCTAACTATTCGATCTGGTGGAACAACGGCCTAGGGTGAATCCTAGGTCGCCCGGAACGTAGAAATGACCATAACTTTTACACTGGTAGCAATTATTCGTTTTATACAATGGAAAACTGTTCTATTTATTTTGTATTTAATGCTTCGGGCGTTGGCTTCTAAGGCCCTAACTGTTTGACCTCGTGGAGCAACGCCCTATAGTGAAGCCTAGGTTGCCCGGAACGTAGAAATGACCATCACTTTCAAACTGGTTGCAATTATTCCTGTTACATGATGGAAAAACTGTTGTATTTATATTGTATTTTATGCTTCGGCCATTGACTTCTAAGGCCCTAACTATTCAATCTGTTGGCGCAACGCCCTAGGGTGAAGCCTAGGTTGCCCGGAAAGTAGATATGACCATAGCTTTCACACTGGTAGCAATTATTCGTTTTATACGATGGAAAAACTGTTCTATTTATTCTGTATTTTATGCTTCGGGCGTTGACTTCTAAGGCCCTAACTATTCAATCTGTTGGAGCAACGCCCTAGGGTGAAGCCTAGGTTGCCCGGAACGTAGAAATGACCATACCAGTCACGCTGTTTGCAATTATTTGTTTTATACAATGGAAAAGCTGTTGTATTTATATCGAATTTAAGCTTCTGGCGTTGACATCTAAGGACCTAACTATTCGATCCGGTGGAGCAGCGCCCTAGAGTGAAGCCTAGGTTTCTCGGAATGTAGAAATGACCATTACTTTCACACTGGTTGCAATCATTCGTTTTATACGATGGAAAAGCTGTTGTATTTATATTGTATTTTATGCCTCTGGCGTTGACTTCTAAGGCCGTACCTATTAGATGTGGTGGAACAACACCGTAGAGTGAAGCCTAGGTTGCCCGGAACGTAGAAATGACCATTACTTTCACACTGTTTGCAATTATTCGTGTTATACGATGGAAAAGCTGTTGTATTTATATCGTATTTTATGCTTCTGGCGTTGACATCTAAGGACCTAACTATTCGATCTGCTGCAGCAGCGCCCTAGCGTGAAGCCTAGGTTGCTCGGAATGTAGAAATGATCATTACTTTCACACTGGTTGCAATCATCCGTTTTATACGATGGAAAAGCTGTTGTATTTATACTGTATTTTATGCCCCTGGCGTTGACTTCTAAGGCCGTAGCTATTAGATGTGGTGGAGCAACGCCCTAGAGTGACGCCTAGGGTGCTCGGAACGTAGAAATGACCATTACTTTCACACTGGTTGCAATTATTCGTTTTATACGATGGAAAAACTGTTGCATTTATATTGTATTTTATGCTTCTGGCGTTCACTTCTTAAGCCCTAACTATTCGATCTGGTGGAACAACGCCCTAGAGTGAAGCGTAGGTTGCCTGGAACCCAGATATGACCATCACCTTCACACGGGTTGCAATTATTCCTGTTATAGGATGGAAAGACTGTTGTATTTTTATTGTATTTTAGACTTCAGGTGTTGACTTCTGAGACCGAAGCTGTTCGATGTGGTGGAAGAACGCCATAGAGTGATGCCTAGGTTGCCCGGAACGTAGAAATGACCATAAGTTTCATAGTGGTTGCAATTATTCGTTCTATACGATGGAAAAACTGTTGTATTTATATTGTATTTTATGCTTCTGGCGATCACTTCTTAGGCCCGAACTATTCGATCTGGTGGAACAACGCCCTAGGGTGAAGCCTAGGTTGCCCGGAACGTTGAAATGACCATAACTTTTACACTGGTAGCAATTATTCGTTTTATACAATGGAAAATCTGTTCTATTTATTTTGTATTTTATGCTTCGGGCGTGGAGTTCTAAGGCCACGACTGTTTGATCTGGTGGAGCAACGCCCTAGGGTGAAGCCTAGCTTGCCCGGAACGTAGAAATGACCATAACTTTAACACTGGTTTTTATTATTCGTTTTATACGATGGAAAAACTGTTGTATTTATACTGTATTTTATGCCTCTGGCGTTGACTTCTAAGGCCGTAGCTATTAGATGTGGTGGAGCAACGCCCTAGAGCGACGCCTAGGGTGCTCGGAACGTAGAAATGACCATTACTTTCACACTGGTTGCAATTATTCGTTTTATACGATGGAAAAACTGTTGCATTTATATTGTATTTTATGCTTCTGGCGTTCACTTCTTAGGCCCTAACTATTCGATCTGGTGGAGCAACGGCCTAGAGTGAAGCCTAGGTTGCCCGGAACGTAGAAATGACCATCACTTTCAAACTGATTGCAATTAATCCTGTTATACGATGGAAAAACTGTTGTATTTTTATTGCATTTTATGCTTCGGGCATTGACTTCTAAGGTCCTAACTATTCAATCTGCTGGAGCAACGCCTTAGGGTGAAGCCTAGGTTGCCCGGAAAATAGAAATGACCAACACTTTCATACTGGTTGCAATTATTCGTTTTATATGATGGAAAAACTGTTGTATTTATATTGTATTTTATGCTTCTGGCGTTCACTTCTGAGGCCCTAACTATTCGATCTGGTGGAACAACAGCCTAGGGTGAAGCCTAGGTTGCCCGGAACGTAGAAATGACCATAACTTTTACACTGGTAGCAATTATTCGTTTTATAGAATGGAAAAGCTGTTCTATTTATCTTGTATTTAATGCTTCGGGCGTTGGCTTCTATGGCCCTAACAGTTTGATCTGGTGGAGCGACGCCCTAGAGTGAAACCTAGGTTGCCCGGAACGTAGCAATGACCACAACTTTCACACTGGTTGCTATTATTCGTTTTATACGATGGAAAAACTGTTATATTTATATTGTATTTTATTCTTCTGGCGTTCACTTCTTAGGCCCGAACTATTCGATCTGGTGGAACAACGCCCTAGGGTGAAGCCTAGGTTGCCCGGAGCGTAGAATTGACCATAACGTTTACACTGGTAGCAATTATTCGTTTTATACAATGGAAAAACTGTTCTATTTATTTTGTATTTTATGCCTCGGGCGTTGACTTCTAAGGCCCTATCTGTTTGATCTGGTGGAACAACGCCCTAGAGTGAAGGCTAGGTTGCCCGGTACGTAGAATTGACCATCACTTTCAAACTGGTTGCAATAATTCGTTTCATACGATGGAAAAGCTGTTGTATTTATATCGTATTTTATGCTTCTGGCGTTGACTTCTTAGGCCCTAACTATTCCATCAGGCGGAACAACGCCCTAGCGTGAAGCCTAGGTTGCCCGGCAAGTAGAAATGACCATTACTTTCACACTGGCAGCAATTATTCGTTTTATACAATGGAAAAACTGTTCTATTTATCTTGTATTTTATGCTTCGGGCTTTGACTTCTAAAGCCCTAACTATACGATCTGGTGGAGCAACGCCTTCGAGTGAAGCGTAGGTTGCCCAGTACGTAGAAATGAACATAACCTTCATACTGGTTGCAATTATTCGTTTTATATGATGGAAAAACTGTTGTATTTATATTGTATTTTATGCTTCGGACATTGACTTCTAAGGCCCTAACTATTCAATCTGTTGGAGCAACGCCCTAGGATGAAGCCTAGGTTGCCCGGAAAGTAGAAATGACCATCACTTTCAAACTGGTTGCAATTATTCGTTTTATACGATGGAAAAGCTGTTGTATTTATATCGTATTTTATGCTTCTGGCGTTGACTTCTTAGGCCCTATCTATACAATCTGTTGGAGCAGCGCTGTAGGGTGAAGCCTAGGTTGCCCGGAAAGTAGAAATGACCATAACTTTCATACTGGTTGCAATTATTCGTCTTATATGACGGAAAAACTGTTGTATTTATATTGTATTTAATGCTTCAGGCGTTCACTTCTTAGGCCCTAACTATTCGATCTGGTGGAACAACGGCCTAGGGTGAATCCTAGGTCGCCCGGAACGTAGAAATGACCATAACTTTTACACTGGTAGCAATTATTCGTTTTATACAATGGAAAACTGTTCTATTTATTTTGTATTTAATGCTTCGGGCGTTGGCTTCTAAGGCCCTAACTGTTTGACCTCGTGGAGCAACGCCCTATAGTGAAGCCTAGGTTGCCCGGAACGTAGAAATGACCATCACTTTCAAAATGGTTGCAATTATTCCTGTTACATGATGGAAAAACTGTTGTATTTTTATTGCATTTTATGCTTCGGGCATTGACTTCTAAGGCCCTAACTATTCAATCTGTCGGAGCAACGCCCTAGGGTGATGCCTAGGTTGCCCGGAAAGTAGAAATGACCATAACTTTCATACTGGCTGCAATTATTCCTTTTATGTGATGGAAAAACTGTTGTATTTATATTGTATTTTATGCTTCGGCCATTGACTTCTAAGGCCCTAACTATTCAATCTGTTGGAGCAACGCCCTAGGGTGAAGCCTAGGTTGCCCGGAAAGTAGATATGACCATAGCTTTCACACTGGTAGCAATTATTCGTTTTATACGATGGAAAAACTGTTCTATTTATTCTGTATTTTATGCTTCGGGCGTTGACTTCTAAGGCCCTAACTATTCAATCTGTTGGAGCAACGCCCTAGGGTGAAGCCTAGGTTGCCCGGAACGTAGAAATGACCATACCTTTCACGCTGTTTGCAATTATTTGTTTTATACAATGGAAAAGCTGTTGTATTTATATCGAATTTAAGCTTCTGGCGTTGACATCTAAGGACCTAACTATTCGATCCGGTGGAGCAGCGCCCTAGAGTGAAGCCTAGGTTTCTCGGAATGTAGAAATGACCATTACTTTCACACTGGTTGCAATCATTCGTTTTATACGATGGAAAAGCTGTTGTATTTATATTGTATTTTATGCCTCTGGCGTTGACTTCTAAGGCCGTACCTATTAGATGTGGTGGAACAACACCGTAGAGTGAAGCCTAGGTTGCCCGGAACGTAGAAATGACCATTACTTTCACACTGTTTGCAATTATTCGTGTTATACGATGGAAAAGCTGTTGTATTTATATCGTATTTTATGCTTCTGGCGTTGACATCTAAGGACCTAACTATTCGATCTGCTGCAGCAGCGCCCTAGCGTGAAGCCTAGGTTGCTCGGAATGTAGAAATGATCATTACTTTCACACTGGTTGCAATCATTCGTTTTATACGATGGAAAAGCTGTTGTATTTATACTGTATTTTATGCCCCTGGCGTTGACTTCTAAGGCCGTAGCTATTAGATGTGGTGGAGCAACGCCCTAGAGTGACGCCTAGGGTGATCGGAACGTAGAAATGACCATTACTTTCACACTGGTTGCAATTATTCGTTTTATACGATGGAAAAACTGTTGCATTTATATTGTATTTTATGCTTCTGGCGTTCACTTCTTAGGCCCTAACTATTCGATCTGGTGGAACAACGCCCTAGAGTGAAGCGTAGGTTGCCTGGAACCCAGATATGACCATCACCTTCACACGGGTTGCAATTATTCCTGTTATAGGATGGAAAGACTGTTGTATTTTTATTGTATTTTAGACTTCAGGTGTTGACTTCTGAGGCCGAAGCTGTTCGATGTGGTGGAAGAACGCCATAGAGTGATGCCTAGGTTGCCCGGAACGTAGAAATGACCATAAGTTTCATAGTGGTTGCAATTATTCGTTCTATACGATGGAAAAACTGTTGTATTTATATTGTATTTTATGCTTCTGGCGATCACTTCTTAGGCCCGAACTATTCGATCTGGTGGAACAACGCCCTAGGGTGAAGCCTAGGTTGCCCGGAGCGTTGAAATGACCATAACTTTTACACTGGTAGCAATTATTCGTTTTATACAATGGAAAATCTGTTCTATTTATTTTGTATTTTATGCTTCGGGCGTGGAGTTCTAAGGCCACGACTGTTTGATCTGGTGGAGCAACGCCCTAGGGTGAAGCCTAGCTTGCCCGGAACGTAGAAATGACCATAACTTTAACACTGGTTTTTATTATTCGTTTTACACGATGGAAAAACTGTTATATTTATATTGTATTTTATGCTTCTGGCGTTCACTTCTTACGCCCTAACTATTCGATCTGGTGGAACAACGGCCTGGGGTGAAGCCTAGGTTGCCCGGAACGTAGAAATGACCATAACTTTTACACTGGTAGCAATTATTCGTTTTATACAATGGAAAAACTGTTATATTTATATTGTATTTTATTCTTCTGGCTTCCACTTCTTAGGCCCGAACTATTCGATCTGGTGGCACAACGCCCTAGGGTGAAGCCTAGGTTGCCCGGAACGTAGAATTGACCATAACGTTTACACTGGTAGCAATTATTCGTTTTATACAATGGAAAAACTGTTCCATTTATTTTGTATTTTATGCTTCGGGCGTTGACTTCTAAGGCCCTAACTGTTTGATCTGGTGGAGCAACGCCCTAGAGTGCAGGCTAGGTTGCCCGGTACGTAGAAATGACCATCACTTTCAAACTGGTTGCAATTATTCGTTTTATACGATGGAAAACCTGTTGTATTTATATCGTATTTTATGCTTCTGGCGTTGACTTCTTAGGCCCTAACTATTCCATCAGGCGGAACAACGCCCTAGCGTGAAGCCTAGGTTGCCCGGCAAGTAGAAATGACCATAACTTTCACACTGGCAGCAATTATTCGTTTTATACGATGGAAAAACTGTTCTATTTATCTTGTATTTTATGCTTCGGGCTTTGACTTCTAAAGCCCTAACTATTCGATCTGGTGGAGCAACGCCCTCGAGTGAAGCGTAGGTTGCCCGGTACGTAGAAGTGACCATAACCTTCATACTGGTTGCAATTATTCGTTCTTTATGATGGAAAAACTGTTGTATTTATATTGTATTTTATGCTTCGGGCATTGACTTCTAAGGCCCTAACTATTCAATCAGTTGGAGCAACGCCCTAGGATGAAGCCTAGGTTGCCCGGAAAGTAGAAATGACCATAACTTTCACACTGGTAGCAATTATTCGTTTTATACAATGGAAAAACTGTTATATTTATATTGTATTTTATTCTTCTGGCGTTCACTTCTTAGGCCCGAACTATTCGATCTGGTGGAACAACGCCCTAGGGTGAAGCCTAGGTTGCCCGGAACGTAGAATTGACCATAACGTTTACACTGGTAGCAATTATTCGTTTTATACAATGGAAAAACTGTTCTATTTATTTTGTATTTTATGCCTCGGGCGTTGACTTCTAAGGCCCTAACTATTCGATCTGGTGCAGCAGCGCCCTAGCGTGAAGCCTAGGTTGCTCGGAATGTAGAAATGACCATTACTTTCACACTGGTTGCAATCATTCGCTTTATACGATGGAAAAGCTGTTGTATTTATACTGTATTTTATGCCTCTGGCGTTGACTTCTAAGGCCGTAGCTATTAGATGTGGTGGAGCAACGCCCTAGAGCGACGCCTAGGGTGCTCGGAACGTAGAAATGACCATTACTTTCACACTGGTTGCAATTATTCGTTTTATACGATGGAAAAACTGTTGCATTTATATTGTATTTTATGCTTCTGGCGTTCACTTCTTAGGCCCTAACTATTCGATCTGGTGGAGCAACGGCCTAGAGTGAAGCCTAGGTTGCCCGGAACGTAGAAATGACCATCACTTTCAAACTGGTTGCAATTAATCCTGTTATACGATGGAAAAACTGTTGTATTTTTATTGCATTTTATGCTTCGGGCATTGACTTCTAAGGTCCTAACTATTCAATCTGCTGGAGCAACGCCCTAGGGTGAAGCCTAGGTTGCCCGGAAAATAGAAATGACCAACACTTTCATACTGGTTGCAATTATTCGTTTTATATGATGGAAAAACTGTTGTATTTATATTGTATTTTATGCTTCTGGCGTTCACTTCTGAGGCCCTAACTATTCGATCTGGTGGAACAACAGCCTAGGGTGAAGCCTAGGTTGCCCGGAACGTAGAAATGACCATAACTTTTACACTGGTAGCAATTATTCGTTTTATAGAATGGAAAAGCTGTTCTATTTATCTTGTATTTAATGCTTCGGGCGTTGGCTTCTAGGGCCCTAACAGTTTGATCTGGTGGAGCGACGCCCTAGAGTGAAACCTAGGTTGCCCGGAACGTAGCAATGACCACAACTTTCACACTGGTTGCTATTATTCGTTTTATACGATGGAAAAACTGTTATATTTATATTGTATTTTATTCTTCTGGCGTTCACTTCTTAGGCCCGAACTATTCGATCTGGTGGAACAACGCCCTAGGGTGAAGCCTAGGTTGCCCGGAACGTAGAATTGACCATAACGTTTACACTGGTAGCAATTATTCGTTTTATACAATGGAAAAACTGTTCTATTTATTTTGTATTTTATGCCTCGGGCGTTGACTTCTAAGGCCCTAACTGTTTGATCTGGTGGAACAACGCCCTAGAGTGAAGGCTAGGTTGCCCGGTACGTAGAAATGACCATCACTTTCAAACTGGTTGCAATAATTCGTTTCATACGATGGAAAAGCTGTTGTATTTATATCGTATTTTATGCTTCTGTCGTTGACTTCTTAGGCCCTAACTATTCCATCAGGCGGAACAACGCCCTAGCGTGAAGCCTAGGTTGCCCGGCAAGTAGAAATGACCATAACTTTCACACTGGCAGCAATTATTCGTTTTATACGATGGAAAGACTGTTCTATTTATCTTGTATTTTAATGTCGGGCTTTGACTTCTAAAGCCCTAACTATACGATCTGGTGGAGCAACGCCTTCGAGTGAAGCGTAGGTTGCCCAGTACGTAGAAATGAACATAACCTTCATACTGGTTGCAATTATTCGTTTTATATGATGGAAAAACTGTTGTATTTATATTGTATTTTATGCTTCGGGCATTGACTTCTAAGGCCCTAACTATTCAATCTGTTGGAGCAACGCCCTAGGATGAAGCCTAGGTTGCCCGGAAAGTAGAAATGACCATAACTTTCACACTGGTAGCAATTATTCGTTTTATACAATGGAAAAACTGTTCTATTTATTCTGTATTTTATGCTTCGGGCGTTGACTTCTAAGGACCTAACTATTCGATCTGGTGGAGCAACGCCCTCGAGTGAAGCCTAGGTTGCCCGGTACGTATAAATGACCATCACTTTCAAATTGGTTGCAATTATTCCTGTTATATGATGGAAAAACTGTTGTATTTTTATTGCATTTTATGCTTCGGGCATTGACTTCTAAGGCCCTAACTATACAATCTGTTGGAGCAGCGCCCTAGGGTGAAGCCTAGGTTGCCCGGAAAGTAGAAATGACCATAACATTCATACTGGTTGCAATTATTCGTTTTATATGATGGAAAGACTGTTGTATTTATATTGTATTTTATGCTTCTGGCGTTCACTTCTTAGGCCCTAACTATTCGATCTGGTGGAACAACGCCCTAGAGTGAAGCCTAGGTTGCTCGAAATGTACAAATGACCATAACTTTTACACTGGTAGCAATTATTCGTTTTATACAATGGAAAAACTGTTCTATTTATTTTGTATATAATGCTTCGGGCGTTGGCTTCTAAGGCCCTAACTGTTTGACCTGGTGGAGCAACGCCCTATAGTGAAGCCTATGTTGCCCGGTACGTAGAAATGACCATCACTTTCAAACTGGTTGCAATTATTCGTTTTATACGATAGAAAAGCACTTGTATTTATATCGTATTTTATGCATCTGGCGTTGACTTCTTAGGCCCTAACTATTCCATCATGTGGAACAACGCCCTAGGGTGAAGCCTAGGTTGCCCGGAAAGCAGAAATGACCATAACTTTCACACGGGTTGCAATTATTCCTGTTATATGATGGACAGACTGTTGTATTTTTATTGCATTTTATGCTTTGTGCATTGACTTCTAAGGCCCTAACTATTCAAGCTGTTGGAGCAACGCCCTAGGGTGAAGCCTAGGTTGCCCGGAAAGTAGAAATGACCATAACTTTCATACTAGTTGCAATTATTCGTTTTATATGATGGAAAAACTGTTGTACTTATAATGTATTTTATGCTTCGGGCATTGACTTCTAAGGCCCTAACTATTCAATCTGTTGGAGCAACACCCTAGGGTGAAGCCTAGGTCGCCCGGAAAGTAGAAATGACCATAACTTTCCTACTGGTTGCAATTATTCGTTTTATATGATGGAAAAACTGTTGTATTTATATTGTATTCTATGCTTCTGGCGTTCACTTCTTAGGCCCTAACTATTCGATCTGGTGGAACAACGCCCTAGAGTGAAGCCTAGGTTGCTCGAAATGTAGAAATGACCATAACTTTCACACTGGTTGCAATTATTCGTTTTGTACGATGGAAAAACTGTTGCATCTTTATCGTATTTTATGCTTCTGGCGTTGACTTCTTAGGCCGTAACTATTCGATCTGGTGGAACAACGCCCTGGAGTGAAACCTAGGTTGCGCAGAACGTAGCAATGACCATAACTTTCACACTGGTAGCAATTATTCGTTTTATACACAGGAAAAACTGTTCTATTTATTTTGTATTTAATGCTTCGGGCGTTGACTTCTAAGTCCCTAACTGTTTGATCTGGTGGAGCAACGCCCTAGGGTGAAGCCTATGTTGCCCGTAACGTAGAAATGACCATAGCTTTCACACTGGTTGCTATTATTCCTGTTATACGATGGAAAAACTGTTGTATTTTAATTGTATTTTATGCTTTTAGCGATGAATTATAAGTCCCTAGCTATTCGATCTGGTGGAGCAACGCCCTAGAGTGACGCCTAGGTTGATCGGAACGTAGAAATGACCATTACTTTCACACTGGTTGCAATTATTCGTTTTATACGATGGTAAAGCTGTTGTATTTATATCGTATTTTATGCTTCTGGCGTTGACGTCTTAGGACATAACTATTCGATCTGGTGGAGCAACACCCTGGAGTGAAACCTAGGTTGCCCGGAAGGTAGAAATGACCATTACTTTCACACTGGTTGCAATTATTCCTGTTATACGATGGAAAAACTGTTGTATTTTAATTGTATTTTATGCTTTTAGCGATGAGTTATAAGTCCCTAGCTATTCGATCTGGTGGAGCAACGCCCTAGAGTGACGCCTAGGTTGGTCGGAAAGTAGAAATGACCATAACTTTCACACTGGTAGCAATTATTCGTTTTATACAATAGAAAAACTGTTCTATTTATTCTGTATTTTATGCTTCGGGCGTTGACTTCTAAGGCCCTAACTATTCGATATGGTGGACCAACGCCCTCGAGTGAAGCCTAGGTTGCCCGGTACGTATAAATGACCATCACTTTCAAATTGGTTGCAATTATTCCTGTTATATGATGGACAAACTGTTGTATTTTTATTGCATTTTATGCTTCGGGCATTGACTTCTAACGCCCTAACTATACAATCTGTTGGAGCAGCGCCCTAGGGTGAAGCCTAGGCTGCCCGGAAAGTAGAAATGACCATAACTTTCATACTGGTTGCAATTATTCGTTTTATATGATGGAAAAACTGTTGTATTTATATTGTATTTTATGCTTCTGGCGTTCACTTCTTAGGCCCTAACTTTTCGATCTGGTGGAACAACGGCCTAGGGTGAAGCCTATGTCGCCCGGAACGTAGAAATGACCATAACTTTTACACTGGTAGCAATTATTCGTTTTATACTATGGAAAAACTGTTCTATTTATCTTATATTTAATGCTTCGGGCGTTGGCTTCTAAGGCCCTAACTGTTTGACCTGGTGGAGCAACGACCTATAGTGAAGCCTAGGTTGCCTGGTACGTAGAAATGACCATCACTTTCAAACTGGTTGCAATTATTCGTTTTATACGATGGAAAAGCTGTTGTATTTATATCGTATTTTATGCTTCTGGCGTTGACTTCTAAGGCCATAACTATTCGATCTGGTGGAGCAACGCCCTAGAGTGACGCCTAGGGTGCTCGGAACGTAGAAATGACCATAACTTTCATACTGGTTCCAATTATTCGTTTTATATGATGGAAAACTGTTGTATTTATATTGTATTTTATGCTTCTGGCGTTCACTTCTTAGGCCCTAACTATTCGACCTGGTGGAACAACGGCCTAGGGTGAAGCCTAGGTTGCCCGGAACGTAGACATGACCATAACTTTTACACTGGTAGCAATTATTCGTTTTATACAATGGAAAAACTGTTCTATTTATTTTGTATTTAATGCTTCGGGCGTTGGCTTCTAAGGCCCTAACTGTTTGATCTGGTGGAGCGACGCCCTAGAATGAAACCTAGGTTGCCCGGAACGTAGAATTGACCATAGATTTTACACTGGTAGCAATTATTCGTTTTATACAATGGAAAAACTGTTCTATTTATTTTGTATTTTATGCTTCGGGCGTTGACTTCTAAGGCCCTAACTATTCCATCAGGTGGAACAACGCCCTAGGATGAAGCCTAGGTTGCCCGGCAAGTAGAAATGACCATAACTTTCACACTGGCAGCAATTATTCGTTTTATACGATGGAAAAACTGTTCTATTTATCTTGTATTTGATGCTTCGGGCGTTGACTTCTAAGGCCCTAACTATTCGATCTGGTGGAGCAACGACCTCGAGTGAAGCGTAGGTTGCCCGGTACGTAGAAATGACCATCAATTTCAACCTGGTTGCAATTAGTCCTGTTATATGATGGAAAAACTGTTGTATTTTTATTGCATTTTATGCTTCGGGCATTGACATCTAAGGCCCTAACAATTCAGTCTGTTGGAGCAACGCCCTAGGGTGAAGCATAGGTTGCCCGGCAAGTAGAAATGACCATAACCTTCATACTGGTTGCAATTATTCGTTTTATATGATGGAAATCTGTTGTATTTATATTGCATTTTATGCTTCGGGCATTGACTTCTAAGGCCCTAGCTATTCAATAAGTTGGAGCAACGCCCTAGGGTGAAGCCTAGGTTGCCCGGAAAGTAGAAATGACCATAACTTTCACACTGGTAGCAATTATTCGTTTTATACAATAGAAAAACTGTTCTATTTATTCTGTATTTTATGCTTCGGGCGTTGACTTCTAAGGCCCTAACTATTCGATCTGGTGGACCAACGCCCTCGAGTGAAGCCTAGGTTGCCCGGTACGTATAAATGACCATCACTTTCAAATTGGTTGCAATTATTCCTGTTATATGATGGACAAACTGTTGTATTTTTATTGCATTTTATGCTTCGGGCATTGACTTCTAACGCCCTAACTATACAATCTGTTGGAGCAGCGCCCTAGGGTGAAGCCTAGGTTGCCCGGAAAGTAGAAATGACCATAACTTTCATACTGGTTGCAATTATTCGTTTTATATGATGGAAAAACTGTTGTATTTATATTGTATTTTATGCTTCTGGCGTTCACTTCTTAGGCCCTAACTATTCGATCTGGTGGAACAACGGCCTAGGGTGAAGCCTATGTCGCCCGGAACGTAGAAATGACCATAACTTTTACACTGGTAGCAATTATTCGTTTTATACTATGGAAAAACTATTCTATTTATCTTGTATTTAATGCTTCGGGCGTTGGCTTCTAAGGCCCTAACTGTTTGACCTGGTGGAGCAACGACCTAGAGTGACGCCTAGGGTGCTCGGAACGTAGAAATGACCATCACTTTCAAACTGGTTGCAATTACTCCTGTTATATGATGGAAACACTGTTGTATTTTTTTTGCATTTTATGGTTGGGGCGTTGACTTGCAAGTCCCTAACTATTCAATCTGTTGGATCAACGCCCCAGGGTGAAGCCTAGGTTGCCCGAAAAGTAGAAATGACCATAACTTTCGTACTGGTTGCAATTATTCGTTTTATATGATGGAAAAACTGTTGTCCTTATATTGTGTTTTATTCTTATGGCGTTGAATTCTAAGTCCCTAGTTATTCGATCTGGTGGAGCAACGCCCTAGAGTGACGCCTAGGTTGCTCGGAACGTAGAAATGACCATTACTTTCACACTGGTTGCAATTATTCCTGTTATACGATGGAAAAACTGTTGTATTTTAATTGTATTTTATGCATTTAGCTATGAATTATAAGTCCCTAGCTATTCGATCTGGTGGAGCAACGCCCTAGAGTGACGCCTAGGTTGATCGGAACGTAGAAATGACCATTACTTTCACACTGGTTGCAATTATTCGTTTTATACGATGGTAAAGCTGTTGCATTTATATCGTATTTTATGCTTCTGGCGTTGACGTCTTAGGACATAACTATTCGATCTGGTGGAGCAACGCCCTGGAGTGAAACCTAGGTTGCCCGGAAGGTAGAAATGACCATTACTTTCACACTGGTTGCAATTATTCCTGTTATACGATGGAAAAACTGTTGTATTTTAATTGTATTTTATGCTTTTAGCGATGAGTTATAAGTCCCTAGCTATTCGATCTGGTGGAGCAACGCCCTAGAGTGACGCCTAGGTTGGTCGGAACGTAGAAATGACCATTGCTTTCACACTGGTAGCAATTATTCGTTTTATACGATGGAAAAACTGTTCCATTTATTTTGCAATTTATGCTTCAGGCATTGACTTCTAAGGCCCTAACTATTCAATCTGTTGGAGCAACGCCCTAGGGTGAAGTCTAGGTTGCCCGGAAAGTAGAAATGACCATATCTTTCATACTGGTTGCAATTATTCGTTTTATACAATGGAAAAACTGTTCTATTTATTTTGTATTTAATGCTCCGGGCGTTGGCTTCTAAGGCCCTAACTGTTTGAACTGGTGGAGCAACGCCAAAGAGTGAAACCTAGGTTGCCCGGAACGTAGAAATGACCATAACTTTCACACTGGTTGCTATTATTCGTTTTATACGATAGAAAAACTGTTATATTTATATTGTATTTTATGCTTCGGGCATTGACTTCTCAGGCCCTAACTATTCAATCTGTTGCAGCAACGCCCTAGGGTGAAGCCTAGGTTGCCCGGAAAGTAGAAATGACCACAACTTTCACACTGGTAGCAATTATTCGTTTTATACAATGGAAAAACTGTTCTATTTATTTTGTATTTTATGCTTCGGGCGTTGACATCTAAGGCCCTAACTATTCCATCAGGTGGAACAACGCCCTAGGATGAAGCCTAGGTTGCCCGGCAAGTAGAAATGACCATAACTTTCACACTGGCAGCAATTATTCGTTTTATACGATGGAAAAACTGTTCTATTTATCTTGTATTTTATGCTTCGGGCGTTGACTTCTAAGGCCCTAACTATTCGATCTGGTGGAGCAACGACCTCGAGTGAAGCGTAGGTTGCCCGGTACGTAGAAATGACCATCAATTTCAACCTGGTTGCAATTATTCGTTTTATACGATGGAAAAACTGTTGTATTTATATCGCATTTTATGCTTCTGGCGTTCACTTCTTAGGCCCTAACTATTCGATCTGGTGGAACAACGACCTAGGGTGAAGCCTAGGTTGCCCGGAAAGTAGAAATGACTATAACTTTCATACTGGTGGCAATTATTCGTTTTATATGATGGAAAAACTGTTATATTTAAATTGTATTTTACTCTTCTGGCGTTCACTTCTTAGGCCCGAACTATTCGATCTGGTGGAACAACGGCCTAGGGTGAAGCCTAGGTTGCCCGGAACGTAGAAATGACCATAGATTTTACACTGGTAGCAATTATTCGTTTTATACAATGGAAAAACTGTTCTATTTATTTTGTATTTTATGCTTCGGGCGCTGACTTCTGAGGCACTTACTGTTTGATCCGGTGGAGCAACGCCCTATAGTGAAGCCTAGGTTGCCCGGTACGTAGAAATGACCATTACTTTCACACTGGTTGCAATTATTCCTGTTATACGATGGAAGGACTGTTGTATTTTAATTGTATTTTATGCTTTTAGCGATGAATTATAAGTCCCTAGCTATTCGATTTGGTGGAGCAACGGCATAGAGTGACGCCTAGGTTGCTCGGAACGCAGAAACGACCATTACTTTCACACTGGTTGCAATTATTCCTGTTATACGATGGAAAAACTGTTGTATTTTTATTGCATTTTATGCTTCGGGCATTGACTTTTAAGGCCCTATCTATTCAATCTGTTGGAGCAACGCCCTAGGGTGAACCCTAGGTTGCCCGGAAAGTAGAAATGAGCATAACTATCACACTGGTTGCAATTGTTCGTTTTATACGATGGAAAAGCTGCTTTATTTATATCGTATTTTATGCTTCTGGGGTTGACTTCTTAGGTCCTAACTATTCAATCTGGTGGATCAACGCCCTAGGGTATAGCCTAGGTTGCCCGGAAAGTAGAAATGACCATAACTTTCACACTGGTAGCAATTATTCGTTTTATACAATGGAAAAACTGTTCTATTTATTTTGCATTTTATGCTTCGGGCATTGTCTTCTAAGGCCCAAACTATTCAATCTGTTGGAGCAACGCCCTAGGGTGAAGCCTAGGTTGCCCGGAAAGTAGAAATGACCATAACTTTCATCCTGGTTGCAATTATTCGTTTTATATGATGGAAAAGCTGTGGCATGTTTATTGTATTTTATTCATCTGGGGTTGACTTCTAAGGCCGTAGCTATTAGGTGTTGGTGGAGCCACGCCCTAGAGTGACGCCTAGGTTGCCCGGAACGTAGAAATGACCATTACTTTCACAATGTTTGCAATTATTCATTTTATACGATGGAAAAGCTTTTGTACTTATATTGTATTTTATTCTTCTGGCGTTGACTTCTTAGGCCCTAACTATTAGATCTGGTGGAACAGCGCCCTAGAGTGAAGCATAGGTTTCCCGGAACGTAGAACATACCATTACCTTCACACTGGTTGCAATTATTCCTGTTATACGATGCAAAAACTGTTGCATCTCTATTGTATTTTATGCTTCTGGCGTTGACTTCTAACGCCCTAACTATTCCATCTGGTGGAGCAACGCCCTAGAGTGAAGCCTAGGCTGCCCGGAACGTAGAAATGACCATAACTTTCACACTGGTTGCTATTATTCGTTTCGTACGATGGAAAAACTGTTATATTTATATTGTATTTCATGCTTCTGGCTTTGACTTCTTGGGCCCTATCTATTAGATCTGGTGGAACAACGCCCTAGGGTGAAGCCTAGGTTGCCCGGAACGTAGAAATGACCATAACTTTCACACTGGTTGCTATGATTCGTTTTATACGATAGAAAAACTGTTATATTTATATTGTATTTTATGCTTCTGGCGTTGACTTCTTAGGCCCTAGCTGTTCGATCTGGTGGAACAACGCCCTAGGATGAAGCCTAGGGTGCCCGGAAAGTAGAAATGACCATAACTTTCACAGTGGTTGCAATTATTCGTTTTATACGATGGAAATGCTGTGGCACCTTTATTGTATTTTATTCATCTGGGGTTGACTTCTAAGGCCGTAGCAATTAGCTGTGGTGGAGCAACGCCCTATAGTGATGCCTAGGTTGCCCGGAACGTAGAAATGACCATTACTTTCACAATTTTTGCAATTATTCATTTTATGCGATGGAAAAACTGTTGTACTTATATTGTATTTTATTCTTCTGGCGTTGACTTCTTAGGCCCTAACTATTCGATCTGGTGGAACAACGCCCTAGAGTGAAGACTAGGTTGCCCGGAACATGGAAATGACCATTACTTTCACACTGTTTGCAAATATACATTATATACGATGGAAAAGCTGTTGTATTTATATTGTGTTTTATGTTTCTGGCATTGACTTCCTAGGCGCTAACTATTTAATCTGGTAGAGCACCGCCCTAGAGTGAAGCATAGGTTGCCCGGAACGTAGAACATACCATTACCTTCACACTGGGTGCAATTATTCGTTTTATACGATGGAAAAACTGTTGTATTTTTATTGCATTTTTTGCGTCTGGCGTTCACTTCTTAGGCCCTAACTATTGGATCTGGTGGAACAACGCCCTAGAGTGAAGCCTAGGTTATCCGGAACGTAGAAATGACCAGTACATTCACACTGGTTGCAGTTACTCCTGTAAAACGATGGAAAAACTGTTGCATCTTTTTTGTATTTTATGCTTCTGGCGTTGACTTCTAAGGCCCTAACTATTCGATCTGGTGGAGCAACGCCCTAGGGTAAAGCCCAGGTTGCGCGGAACGTAGAAATGACCATAACTTTCACACTGGTAGCAATTATTCGTTTTATACGATGGAAAACTGTTTTATTTATTTTGTATTTTATGCTTCGGGCGTTGACTTCTAAGGCCCTAACTATACGATCTGGTGGAGCAACGCCCTAGAGTGAAGCCTAGGTTGCCCGGTACGTAGAAATGACCATCACTATCAAACTGGTTGCAATTATTTGTTTTATACGATGGAAAAGCTGTTGTATTTAAATCGTATTTTATGCTTCTGGCGTTGACTTCTTAGGCCCTAACTATTGCATCTGGTGGAACAACGCCCTAGGGTGAAGCCTAGGTTGCCCGGAAAGTAGAAATGACCATAACTTTCACACTGGTTGCTATCATTCTATTTATACGATGGAAAAACTGTTATATTTACATTGTATTTTATACTTCTGGCGTTGACTTCTTAGGCCCTAACTGTTCGATCTGGTGGAACAACGCCCTAGAGTGAAGCCTAGGTTATCCGGAACGTAGAAATGACCAGTACATTCACACTGGTTGCAGTTATTCCTGTAAAACTATGGAAAAACTGTTGCATCTTTATTGTATTTTATGCTTCTGGCGTTGACTTCTAAGGCCCTAACTATTCGATCTGGTGGAGCAACGCCCTAGGGTGAAGCCTAGGTTGGCCGGAATGTAGAAATATCCATAACTTTCACACTGTTTGCAATTATTCGTTTTATACGATTGAAAAGCTGTTGTATTTATATTGTATTTTATGCTTCTGGCGTTGACTTCTTAGGCCCTAACTATTCCCTCTGGTGGATCAACGCCCTAGAGTGAAACCTACGTTGCCCGGAACGTAGAAATGACCATTACTTTCACACTGGTTGCAATTATTCGTTTTATACGATGGAAAAACTGTTCTATATATTTTGTATTTTCTGCTTCGGGCGTTGACTTCTAAGGCCCTAACTATTCGATCTGGTGGTGCAACTCCCTAGGGTGAAGCCTAGGTTGCTCGGAAAGTAGAAATGACCATAACTTTCATACTGGTTGCGATTATTCGTTTTATACGATGGAAAAACTGTTGTATTTATATCGTGTTTTATGCTTCGGGCGTTGACTTCTAAGGCCCTAGCTGTTCGATCTGGTGGAGCAACGCCCTAGAGTGAAGCCTAGGTTGCCCGGAACGTAGAAATGACCATCACTTTCAAACTGGTTGCAATTATTCCTGTTATATGAAGGAAAAACTGTTGTATTTTCATTGCATTTTATGCTTCGGGCATTGACTTCTAAGGCCCTAACTATTCAATCTGTGGGAGCTACGCCGTAGAGTGAAGCCTAGGTTGCCCGGAACGTAGAAATGACCATTACTTTCACACTGTTTGCAATTATTCGTTTTATACGATGGAAAAACTGTTGTATTTTTATTGCATTTTATGCGTCTGGCGTTCACTTCTTAGGCCCTAACTATTGGATCTGGTGGAACAACGCCCTAGAGTGAAGCCTAGGTTATCCGGAACGTAGAAATGACCAGTACATTCACACTGGTTGCAGTTACTCCTGTAAAACGATGCAAAAACTGTTGCATCATTATTGTATTTTAAGCTTCTGGCGTTGACTTCTACGGCCCTAATTATTCGATCTGGTGGAGCAACGCCCTAGAGTGAAGCCTAGGTTGCCCGGTACGTAGAAATGACCATAAGTTTCATACTGGTTGCAATTATTCGTTTTATACGATGGAAAAACTGTTGTATTTATATTGCATTTTATGCTTCTGGCGATCACTTCATAGGCCCTAACTATTCGATCTGGTGGTACAACGCCCTAGGGTGAAGCCTAGGTTGCCCGGAACGTAGAAATGACCATAACTTTTACACTGGCAGCAATTATTCGTTTTATACAATGGAAAAACCGTTCTATTTATTTTGTATTTTATGCTTCGGGCGTTGACTTCTAATGTCCTATCTGTTTGATCTGGTGGAGCATCGCCGTAGAGGGAAGCCTAGGTTGCCCGGAACGTAGAAATGACCATAACTTTCACACTGGTTGCTATTATTCGTCTTATACGATGGAAAAACTGTTATATTTATATTGTAGGTAAGCTTCTGGCGTTGACTTCTGAGGCCGTTGCTATTCGATGTGGTGGAAGAACGCCATAGAGTGAAGCCTAGGTAGCCAGGATCGTAGAAATGTCCATATCTTTCACACTGTTTGCAATTTTTCGTTTTGTACGATGGAAAATCTGTTTTATTTATTTTGTATTTTATGCTCCGGGCGTTGACTTCGAAGGCCCTAACATTTCGATCTGGTGGAGCAACGCCCGACAGTGAAGCCTAGGTTGCCCGGAACGTAGAAATGACCATTACTTTCACACTGTTTGCAATTATTCCTTTTATACGATGGAAAAGCTGTTGTATTTATATCGTATTTTATGCTTCTGGCGTTGACTTCATAGGCCCTAACTATTCGGTCTGGTGGAACAACGCCGTAGGGTGAAGCCTAGGTTGCCCGGAACGTAGAAATGACCATTACTTTCACACTGTTTGCAATTATACGTTTTATACGATGGAAAAACTGTTGTATTTTTATTGCATTTTATGCGTCTGGCGTTGACTTCTTAGGCCCTAGCTATTCGATCTGGAGGAGCAACGCCCTAGAGTGAAACCTAGGTTGCCCGGAACCTAGTAATGACCATTACATTCACACTGGTTGCAATTATTCCTGTTATACGATGGAAAAACTGTTGTATTTTTATTGTATTCTATGCTTCTGGCGTTTAATTCTAAGTCGCTAGCTATTTGATCTGGTGGAGCAACGACCTAGAGTGAAGCCTAGGTTGCCCGGAACGTAGAAACGACAATTACTTTCACACTGGTAGCAATTTTTCGTTTTATACGATGGAAAAACTGTTTTATTTATTTTGTATTTTATGCTTTGAGCGTTGACTTCTAAGGCCCTTACTATTCGATCTGGTGGAGCAGCGCCCTAGAGTGAAGCCTAGGTTGCCCGGAACGTAGAAATGACCATTACTTTCACACTGTTTGCAATTATTCCCTTTATACGATGGAACAGCTGTTGTATTTATATCGTATTTTATGCTTCTGGCGTTGACTTCTAAGGTCCTAACTATTCGATCTGGTGGAGCAACGCCCTAGAGTAAAGCCTAGGTTGCTCGGAATGTAGAAATGACCATAGGTTGCATACTGGTTGCAATTATTCGTTTTATACGATGGAAAAACTGTTGTATTTATATTGTATTTTATGCTTCTGGGGTTGACTTCTAAGGCCCTAAATATTCGATCTGGTGGAGCAATGCCTCAGAATTAAGTCTAGGATGCCCGAAACGCCGAAATGATCATTACTTTCACGCTTGTTGCAATTATTCCTGTTATACGATGAAAAGACTGTTGTATTTTTATTGTATTTTATGCTTCAGGCGTGGACTTCTGAGGCCGTAGCTATTCGATGTGGTGGAAGAACGCCATACAGTGAAGCCTAGGTAGCCCGGAACGTAGAAATGACCACTACTTTCACACTGTTTGCAATTATTCATTTAATACGATGGAAATGCTGTTGTATTTATATCGTATTTTATGCTTCGGGCTTAGACTTCTTAGGCCCTAACTATTCGATCTGGTGGAGCAACGCCCTAGAGTGAAGCCTAGGTTGCTCGGAATGTAGAAATGACCATTACTTTCACACTGTTTGCAATTATTCGTTTTATATGATGGAAAAACTGTTGTATTTTTATTGCATTTTATGCGTCTGGCGTTGACTTCTTAGGCCCTAGCTATTGGATCTGGAGGAGCAACGCCCTAGAGTGAAACCTAGGTTGCCCGGAACCTAGTAATGACCATTACATTCACACTGGTTGCAATTATTCCTGTTATACGATGGAAAAACTGTTGTATTTTTATTGTATTCTATGCTTCTGGCGTTTAATTCTAAGTCGCTAGCTATTTGATCTGGTGGAGCAACGACCTAGAGTGAAGCCTAGGTTGCCCGGAACGTAGAAACGACAATTACTTTCACACTGTTTGCTATTATTCATTTTGTGCGATGGAAAAGCTGTTGTATTTATATTGTATTTTATCCTTCTGGCGTTGACTTCTAAGGCCGTAGCTATTAGATGTGGTGGAGCAACGCCCTAGAGTGACGCCTAGGTTGCCCGGAACGTAGAAATGACCATTACTTTTACAATATTTGCAACTATACATTTTATACGATGGAAAAACTGTTGTACTTATATTGTATTTTATTCTTATGGCGTTGAATTCTAAGTCCCTAGCTATTACATCTCGTGGAACAACGCCCTACGGTAAAGCCCAGGTTGCGCGGAACGTAGAAATGACCATAACTTTCACACTGGTAGCAATTTTTCGTTTTATACGATGGAAAAACTGTTTTATTTATTTTGTATTTTATGCTTTGAGCGTTGACTTCTAAGGCCCTTACTATTCGATCTGGTGGAGCAGCGCCCTAGAGTGAAGCCTAGGTTGCCCGGAACGTAGAAATGACCATAACTTTCACACTGGTTGCTATCATTCGATTTATACGATGGAAAAACTGTTATATTTACATTGTATTTTATACTTCTGGCGTTGACTTCTTAGGCCCTAACTGTTCGATCTGGTGGAACAACGCCCTAGAGTGAAGGCTAGGTTATCCGGAACGTAGAAATGACCAGTACATTCACACTGGTTGCAGTTAGTCCTGTAAAACGATGGAAAAACTGTTGCACCTTTATTGTATTTTAAGCTTCTGGCGTTTACTTCTAAGGCCCAATCTATTCGGTCTGGTGGAGCAACGCCCTAGGGTGAAGCCTAGGTTGGCCGGAATGTAAAATGACCATAACTTTCACACTGGATGCAATTATTCATTTTATACGATGGAAAAAATGTTGTACTTATATTGTATTTTATTCTTATGGCGTTGAATTCTAAGTCCCTAGCTATTCCATCTCGTGGAACAACGCCCTAGGGTAAAGCCCAGGTTGCGCAGAACGTAGAAATGACCATAACTTTCACACTGGTAGCAATTATTCGTTTTATACGATGGAAAAACTGTTGTATTTATATTGTATTTTATGCTTCTGGCGTTGACTTCTCCGGCCCTAATTATTCGATCTGGTGGAACAACGCCGTAGAGTGAAGCCTAGGTTGCCCGAACGTAGAAATGACCATAACCTTCACACAGGTTGCAATTATTCGTTTTATACGATGGAAAAACTGTTGTATATATATTGTATTTTTTGCTTCTGGCGTTGACTTCTCCGGCCCTAATTATTCGATCTGGTGGAACAACGCCGTAGAGTGAAGCCTAGGTTGCCCGAACGTAGAAATGACCATTATTTTCACACTGTTTGCAATTATTCCTTTTATACGATGGAAAAGCTGTTGTATTTATATCGTATTTTATGCTTCTGGCGTTGACATCTAAGGACCTAACTATTCGATCTGGTGGAACAACGCCCTAGAGTAAAGCCCAGGTTGCGCGGAACGTAGAAATGACCATTACTTTCACACTGTTTGCAATTATTCCTTTTATACGATGGAACAGCTGTTGTATTTATATCGTATTTTATGCTTCTGGCGTTGACTTCTAAGGTCCTAACTATTCGATCTGGTGGAGCAACGCCCTAGAGTAAAGCCTAGGTTGCTCGGAATGTAGAAATGACCATAGGTTGCATACTGGTTGCAATTATTCGTTTTATACGATGGAAAAACTGTTGTATTTATATTGTATTTTATGCTTCTGGTGTTGACTTCTAAGGCCCTAAATATTCGATCTGGTGGAGCAATGCCTCAGAATTAAGTCTAGGATGCCCGAAACGCCGAAATGATCATTACTTTCACGCTTGTTGCAATTATTCCTGTTATACGATGAAAAGACTGTTGTATTTTTATTGTATTTTATGCTTCAGGCGTGGACTTCTGAGGCCGTAGCTATTCGATGTGGTGGAAGAACGCCATACAGTGAAGCCTAGGTAGCCCGGAACGTAGAAATGACCACTACTTTCACACTGTTTGCAATTATTCATTTAATACGATGGAAATGCTGTTGTATTTATATCGTATTTTATGCTTCGGGCTTAGACTTCTTAGGCCCTAACTATTCGATCTGGTGGAGCAACGCCCTAGAGTGAAGCCTAGGTTGCTCGGAATGTAGAAATGACCTTAACTTTCACACTGGTTGCAATTATTCGTTTTATACGGTGGAAAATCTGTGGCATCTTTATTGTATTTGATTCATCTGGGGCTGACTTCTAAGGACGTAGCTATTAGACGTGGTGGAGCAACGCCCTAGAGTGACGCCTAGGTTGCCCGGAACGTAGAAATGACCATTACTTTCACAATGTTTGCAATTATTCATTTTATACGATGGAAAAACTTTTGTACTTATATTGTATTTTATTCTTCTGGCGTTGACTTCTGAGGCCCTAACTATTCGTCCTGGTGGAACAACGCCCTAGAGTGAAGACTAGGTTGCCCGGAACATGGAAATGACCATTACTTTCAGACTGTTTGCAAATATACATTATATACGATGGAACAGCTGTTGTATTTATATTGTATTTTATGTTTCTGGCGTTGACATCTTAGGCCCTAACTACTTAATCTGGTAGACCACCGCCCTAGAGTGAAGCATAGGTTGCCCGGAACGTAGAAATGACCATAACTTTCACACCGGTAGCAACTATTCGTTTTATACGACGGAAAAACTGTTCTATTTATTTTGTATTTTATGCTTCTGGCGTTGACTTCTAAGGCCCCAACTAGTCGATCTAGTGGAGCAACGCCCAAGAGTGAAGCCTAGGTTGCCGGAACGTAGAAATGACCAGTACCTTCACAATGTTAGCAATTATTCATTTTATACGATGGAAAAACTGATGTACATATATTGTGTTTTATTCTTCTGGCGTTCACTTCTTAGGCCCTAACTATTCGATCTGGTGGTGCAACTCCCTAGGGTGAAGCCTAGGTTGCTCGGAAAGTAGAAATGACCATAACTTTCATACTGGTTGCGATTATTCGTTTTATACGATTGAAAAACTGTACTGTTTATTTTGTATCTTATGCTTCGGGCGTTGACTTCTAAGGCCCTAGCTGTTCGATCTGGTGGAGCAACGCCCTAGAGTGAAGCCTAGGTTGCCCGGAACGTAGAAATGACCATCACTTTCAAACTGGTTGCAATTATTCCTGTTATATGATGGAAAATCTGTTGTATTTTTATTGCATTTTATGCTTCGGGCATTGACTTCTAAGGCCCTAACTATTCAATCTGTGGGAGCTACGCCCTAGGGTGAAGCCTAGGTTGCCCGGAAAGAAGAAATGACCATAACTTTCATACTGGTTGCAATTATTCGTTTTATACGATGAAAAAACTGTTGTATTTATATTCTATTTTATGCTTCTGGCGTTCACTTCTTAGGCCCTAACTATTCGATCTGGTGAAACAACGCCGTATGGTGAAGCCTAGGTTGCCCGGAAGGTAGAAATGACCATTACCTTCACGCTTGTTGCAATTATTCCTGTTATACGATGGAAAAACAGTTGTATCTTTATTGTATTTTATGCTTCTGGCGTTTAATTCTAAGTCCCTAGCTGTTCGATCTGGTGGAGCAACGACCCAGAGTGAAGCCTAGGTTGCCCGGAACGTAGAAATGACCATTACATTCACACTGGTTGCAATTATTCCGGTTATACGATGGAAAAACTGTTGTATTTTTATTGCATTCTATGCTTCTGCCGTTTAATTCTAAGTCGCTAGCTATTCGATCTGGTGGAGCAACGACCCAGAGTGAAGCCTAGGTTGCCCGGAACGTAGAAATGGCCATTACTTTCACACTGTTTGCAGTTATACCTGTTAGACGATGGAAAAACTGTTGCATCTTTATTGTATTTTATGCTTCTGGCGCTGACTTCTAAGGCCGTAACTATCCGATCTGGTGGAGCAACGCCCTAGAGTGACGCCTAGGTTGGCCGGAACGTAGAAATCACCATTACTTTCACACTGTTTACAAATATACATTATATACGATGGAAAAGCTGTTGTATTTATATTGTATTTTATTCTTCTGGCGTTGACTTCTGAGGCCCTAACTATTCGATCTGGTGGAACAACGCCCTAGAGTGAAGACTAGGTTGCCCGGAACATGGAAATGACCATTACTTTCAGACTGTTTGCAAATATACATTATATACGATGGAACAGCTGTTGTATTTATATTGTATTTTATGTTTCTGGCGTTGACATCTTAGGCCCTAACTACTTAATCTGGTAGACCACCGCCCTAGAGTGAAGCATAGGTTGCCCGGAACGTAGAAATGACCATAACTTTCACACCGGTAGCAACTATTCGTTTTATACGACGGAAAAACTGTTCTATTTATTTTGTATTTTATGCTTCTGGCGTTGACTTCTAAGGCCCCAACTAGTCGATCTAGTGGAGCAACGCCCAAGAGTGAAGCCTAGGTTGCCGGAACGTAGAAATGACCAGTACCTTCACAATGTTAGCAATTATTCATTTTATACGATGGAAAAACTGTTGTACATATATTGTGTTTTATTCTTCTGGCGTTCACTTCTTAGGCCCTAACTATTCGATCTGGTGGTGCAACTCCCTAGGGTGAAGCCTAGGTTGCTCGGAAAGTAGAAATGACCATAACTTTCATACTGGTTGCGATTATTCGTTTTATACGATGGAAAAACTGTCGTATTTATATCGTGTTTTATGCTTCTGGCGTTGACTTCTTAGGCCCTAACTATTCCATCTGGTGGAACAACGCCCTAGGGTGAATCCTAGGTTGCCCGGAAAGTAGAAATGCCCATAACTTCCACACTGGTAGAAATTATTCGTTTTATACGATTGAAAAACTGTACTGTTTATTTTGTATCTTATGCTTCGGGCGTTGACTTCTAAGGCCCTAGCTGTTCGACCTGGTGGAGCAACGCCCTAGAGTGAAGCCTAGGTTGCCCGGAACGTAGAAATGACCATCACTTTCAAACTGGTTGCAATTATTCCTGTTATATGATGGAAAATCTGTTGTATTTTTATTGCATTTTATGCTTCGGGCATTGACTTCTAAGGCACTAACTATTCAATCTGTGGGAGCTACGCCCTAGGGTGAAGCCTAGGTTGCCCGGAAAGAAGAAATGACCATAACTTTCATACTGGTTGCAATTATTCGTTTTATACGATGAAAAAACTGTTGTATTTATATTCTATTTTATGCTTCTGGCGTTCACTTCTTAGGCCCTAACTATTCGATCTGGTGAAACAACGCCGTATGGTGAAGCCTAGGTTGCCCGGAAGGTAGAAATGACCATTACCTTCACGCTTGTTGCAATTATTCCTGTTATACGATGGAAAAACAGTTGTATCTTTATTGTATTTTATGCTTCTGGCGTTTAATTCTAAGTCCCTAGCTGTTCGATCTGGTGGAGCAACGACCCAGAGTGAAGCCTAGGTTGCCCGGAACGTAGAAATGACCATTACATTCACACTGGTTGCAATTATTCCGGTTATACGATGGAAAAACTGTTGTATTTTTATTGCATTCTATGCTTCTGCCGTTTAATTCTAAGTCGCTAGCTATTCGATCTGGTGGAGCAACGACCCAGAGTGAAGCCTAGGTTGCCCGGAACGTAGAAATGGCCATTACTTTCACACTGTTTGCAGTTATACCTGTTAGACGATGGAAAAACTGTTGCATCTTTATTGTATTTTATGCTTCTGGCGCTGACTTCTAAGGCCGTAACTATCCGATCTGGTGGAGCAACGCCCTAGAGTGAAGCATAGGTTGGCCGGAACGTAGAAATCACCATTACTTTCACACTGTTTACAAATATACATTATATACGATGGAAAAGCTGTTGTATTTATATTGTATTTTATGCTTCTGGCGTTGACTTCTTACGCCCTAACTATTTAATCTGGTAGAGCACCGCCCTAGAGTGGAGCATAGTTTGCCCTGGACGTAGAACATACCATTACCGTCACACTGGTTGCAATTATTCCTGTTATACGATGGAAAAACTGTTGCATCTTTATTGTATTTTCTGCTTCTGGCGTTGACTTCTAAGGCCCTAACTATTCCATCTGGTGGAACAACGCCCTAGGGTAAAGCCCAGGTTTCGCGGAACGTAGAAATGACCATAACTTTCACACTGGTAGCAATTATTCGTTTTATACGATGGAAAAACTGTTTTATTTATTTTATATTTTATGCTTCGGGCGTTGACTTCTGATGCCCTAACTATTCGATCTGGTGGAACATCGCCCTAGGGTGAAGCCTAGGTTGCCGGGAAAGTAGAAATGACCATAACTTTCACACTGGTTGCAATTATTCGTTTTATACGATGGAAAAGCTGTGGCATCTTTATTGTATTTTATTCATCTGGGTCTGACTTCTAAGGCCGTAGCTATTAGACGTGGTGGAGCAACGCCCTAGAGTGACGCCTAGGTTGCCCGGAACGTAGAAATGACCATTACTTTCACAATGTTTGCAATTATTCATTTTATACGATGGAAAAACTTTTGTACTTATATTGTACTTTATTCTTCTGGCGTTGACTTCTGAGGCCCTAACTATTCGAGCTGGAGGAACAACGCCCTAGAGTGAAGACTAGGTTGCCCGGAACATGGAAATGACCATTACTTTCAGACTGTTTGCAAATATACATTATATACGATGGAACAGCTGTTGTATTTATATTGTATTTTATGTTTCTGGCGTTGACATCTTAGGCCCTAACTACTTAATCTGGTAGACCACCGCCCTAGAGTGAAGCATAGGTTGCCCGGAACGTAGAAATGACCATTACTTTCACACCAGTAGCAACTATTCGTTTTATACGACGGAAAAACTGTTCTATTTATTTTGTATTTTATGCTTCTGGCGTTGACTTCTAAGGCCCCAACTAGTCGACCTGGTGGAGCAACGCCCAAGAGTGAAGCCTAGGTTGCCGGAACGTAGAAATGACCAGTACCTTCACAATGTTAGCAATTATTCATTTTATACGATGGAAAAACTGTTGTACATATATTGTGTTTTATTCTTCTGGCGTTGACTTCTCAGGCCCTAACTATTCGATCTGGTGTAACAACGCCCTAGAGTGAAGCCTAGGTTGCCCGGAACGTAGAAATGACCATCACTTTCAAACTGGTTGGAATTATTCCTGCTATACGATCGAAAAACTGTTGCATTTTTATTGCATTCTGTGCTTCGGGCGTTGACTTCTAAGGCCCTAACTATTCAATGTGGTGGAGCAACGCCCTAGGGTAAAGCCTAGGTTGCCCGGAAAGTAGAAATGACCATAACTTTCACAATGTTTGCAATTATTCATTTTATACGATGAAAAAACTGTTGTAATTATATTGTATTTTATCCTTCTTGCGTTGAATTCTAAGTCCCTAGCTATTCGATCTATTGGAGCGACGCCCTAGAGTGAAACCTAGGTTGCCCGGAACGTAGAAATGACCGTCACTTTCAAACTGGTTAGAATCATTCCTGTTATACGATGGAAAAGCTGTTGTACTTTTATTGCATTTTATGCTTCTGGCGTTGACTTCTTAGGCCCTAAATATTCGAGCTGGTGGAGCAACGCCCTAGAGTGAAACCTAGGTTGCCCGGAACGTAGAAATGACCATTACATTCACACTGGTTGCAATTATTCCTGTTATACGATGGAAAAACTGTTGCATCTTTATTGTATTTTATGCTTCGGGCGTTGACTTCTAAGGCCCTAACTATGCGATCTGGTGGAGCAACACCCTAGAGTGCAGCCTAGGTAGCACGGAACGTAGAAGTGACCATAACTTTCACACTGATTGCTATTATTCGTTTTATACGATGGAAAAACTGTTATATTTATATTGTATATTATGCTTCTTGCGTTGACTTCTTAGGCCCTAACATTTCGATCTGGTGGAACAACGCCCTAGAGTTAAGCTTAGGTTGCCCGGAACGTAGAAATGTCCATCACTTTCACACTGGTTGCAATTATTCCTGTTATACGATGGAAAAACTCTTGTATATTTATTGTATGTTATGCTTCGGGCGTTGACTTCTATGGCCCTAGCTCTTAGATCTGGTGGAGCAACGCCTCAGAGTTAAGCCTAGGATGCCAGAAAAGTCGAAATGATCATTACTTTCGCACTTTGCAATTAGTCATGCTATACGATGGAAAAACTGTGGCATTTTTACTGTATTTTATGCTTCTGGCGTTGACTTTTAAGGACGTTGCTATTAGATGTGGTGGAGCAACGCCCTCGAGTGTCGCATAGGTTGCCCGGAACGTAGAAATGACCATTACTTTCACAATTCTTGCAAATATACATTTTATACGAGGGAAAAACTGTTGTACTTGTATTGTATTTTATTCTTCTGGCGTTGAATTATAAGTCCCTAGCTATTCTATCTGATGGAGCAACGCCCTAGAGTGAAACCTAGGTTACCCGGAACGTAGAAATGACCAGTACCTTCACACTGGTTGCAGTTATTCCTGTTATACGATGGAAAAACTGTTGCGCCTTTATTGTATTTTATGCATCTGGCGCTGACATCTAAGGCCCTAACTATTCGATCTGGTGGAGCAAGGCCCTAGAGTGAAGCCTAGGTTGCTCGGAACGTAGAAATGACCATAACTTTCACACTGGTTGCCATTATTCGTTCTCTACGCTGGAAAAGCTGTTGTATTTGTATCGTATTTTAAGCTTCTGGCGTTGACTTCTTAGGCCCTAACTATTCGATCTGGTGGAGCAACGCCCTAGAGTGAAGCCTAGGTTGCCCGGAACGTAAATATGTCCATAACCATCACACAGGTTGCAATTATTCGTTTTATACGATGGAAAAGCTGTTGTCTTTATATCGTATTTTATGCTTCTGGCGTTGACTTCTAAGGACCTAACTATTCTATCTGGTGGAGCAACGCCCTAGAGTGAAGCCTAGGTTGCTCGGAATGTAGAAATGACCATAACTTTCACACTGATTGCAATTATTCTTTTTATACGATGGAAAAACTGTTGCATCTTCATCGTATTTTATGCTTCTGGCGTTGACTTCTTAGGCCGTAACTATTCGATCTGGTGAGACAACGGCCTAGGGTGAAGCCTAGGTTGCCCGGAACGTAGAAATGACCATAACTTTCACACTGGTTGCAATTATTTGTTTTATACGATGGAAAAGCCGTTGTATTTATATCGTATTTTATGCTTCTGGCGTTGACTTCTAAGGACCTAACTATTCGGTCTGGTGGAGCAACGCCCTAGAGTGAAGCCTAGGTTGCTCGGAATGTAGAAATGACCATAACTTTCACACTGGTTGCAATTATTCGTTTTATACGATGGAAAAACTGTTGCATCTTTATCGTATTTTGTGCTTCTGGCGTTGACTTCTTAGGCCCTAACTATTCGATCTGGTGGAGCAACGCCCTAGAGTGAAGCCTAGGTTGCACGGAACGTAAATATGTCCATAACCATCACACAGGTTGCAATTATTCGTTTTATACGATGGAAAGGCTGTTGTATTTAATTTGTAGTTTATGCTTCTGGCGTTGACTTCTAAGGCCCTAGCTCTTCGATCTGGTGGAGCAACGCCTCAGAGTTAAGTCTAGGATGCCCGAAATGTCGATATGATCATTACTTTAGCACTGGTTGCAATTAGTCATGCTATACGATGGAAAAACTGCTGCATTTTTATTGTATTTTGTGCTTCTGGCGTTGACTTCTAAGGCCGTAGCTGCTAAATATGGTGGAGCAACGCCCTAGAGTGACGCCTAGGTTACCCGGAACGTAGAAATGACCATTACTTTCACACTGTTTGCAATTATTCATTTTATACGATGGAAAAGCTGTTGTATTTATATTGTATTTTATGCTCCTGGCGTTGACTTCTAAGGCCGTAGCTATTAGATGTGGTGGAGTAACGCCCTAGAGTGACGCCTAGGTTGACCGGAACGTAGAAATGACCATTACTTTCACAATGTCTGCAAATATACATTATATACGATGGAAAATCTGTTGTACTTATATTGTAATTTATGCTACTGGCGTTGACTTCTTAGGCCCTAACTATTTGATCTGGTGGAGCACCGCCCTAGAGTGAAGCCTACGTTGCCCGGAACGTAGAACATACCATTACCTTCACACCGGTTGCAATTATTCCTGTTATACGATGGAAAAACTGTTGCACCTTTATTGTATTTTATGCTTCTGGCGTTGACTTCATAGGCCCTAACTATTCGATCTGGTGGAGCAACGTCCTAGAGTGAAGCCTAGGTTGACTGGAACATAGATATGACCATAACTTTCACACTGTTTGCAATTATTCATTTTATACGATGGAAAAGCTGTTGTATTTATATTGTATTTTATGCTCCTGGCGTTGACTTCTAAGGCCGTAGCTATTAGATGTGCTGGAGCAACGCCCTAGAGTGACGCCTAGGTTGACCAGAACGTAGAAATGACCATTACTTTCACAATGTCTGCAATTATTCATTTTATACGATAGAAAAACTGTTGTACTTATATTGCATTTTATCCTTCTGGCGTTGAATTCTAAGTCCCTAGCTATTCGAACTGGTGGAGCAACGCACTAGAGTGAAGCCTAGGTTACCCGGAACGTAGAAATGACCAGCACTTTCACACTGGTTGCAGTTATTCGTTTTATACAGAGGAACAACTGTTCTATTTATTTTGCATTTTATGCTTCGGGCGTTGACTTCTAAGGCCGTAACTATTCGATCTGGTGGAGCAACGCCCAAGAGTGAAGCCTAGGTTGCCCGGAACGTAGAAATGACCAGCACTTTCACACTGGTTGCAGTTATTCGTTTTATACGATGGAAAAGCTGTTGTCTTTATTTCGTATTTTAAGCTTCTGGCGTTGACTTCTAAGGACCTAACTATTCTATCTGGTGGAGCAACGCCCTAGAGTGAAGCCTAGGTTGCTCGGAATGTAGAAATGACCATACCTTTCACACTGATTGCAATTATTCTTTTTATACGATGGAAAAACTGTTGCATGTTCATCGTATTTTATGCTTCTGGCGTTGACTTCTTAGGCCGTAACTATTCGATCTGGTGGGACAACGCCCTAGGGTGAAGCCTAGGTTGCCCGGAAAGAAGAAATGACCATAACTTTCATACTGGTTGCAATTATTCATTTTATACGATGAAAAAACTGTTGTATTTATATTCTATTTTATGCTTCTGGCGTTCACTTCTTAGGCCCTAACTATTCGATCTGGTGGAACAACGCCGTATGGTGAAGCCTAGGTTGCCCGGAAGGTAGAAATGACCATTACCTTCACGCTTGTTGCAATTATTCCTGTTATACGATGGAAAAACAGTTGTATCTTTATTGTATTTTATGCTTCTGGCGTTTAATTCTAAGTCCCTAGCTGTTCGATCTGGTGGAGCAACGACGCAGAGTGAAGCCTAGGTTGCCCGGAACGTAGAAATGACCATTACATTCACACTGGTTGCAATTATTCCGGTTATACGATGGAAAAACTGTTGTATTTTTATTGCATTCTATGCTTCTGGCGTTTAATTCTAAGTCGCTAGCTATTCGATCTGGTGGAGCAACGACCCAGAGTGAAGCCTAGGTTGCCCGGAACGTAGAAATGGCCATTACTTTCACACTGTTTGCAGTTATACCTGTTAGACGATCGAAAAACTGTTGCATCTTTATTGTATTTTATGCTTCTGGCGCTGACTTCTAAGGCAGTAACTATCCGATCTGGTGGAGCAGCTCCCTAGAGTGAAGCCTAGGTTGGCCGGAACGTAGAAATCACCTTTACTTTCACACTGATTGCTATTATTCGTTTTATACGATGGAAAAACTGTTATATTTATATTGTATATTATGCTTCTTGCGTTGACTTCTTAGGCCCTAACATTTCGATCTGGTGGAACAACGCCCTAGAGTGAAGCCTAGGTTGCCCGGAACGTAGAAATGTCCATCACTTTCACACTGGTTGCAATTATTCCTGTTATACGATGGAAAAACTCTTGTATATTTATTGTATGTTATGCTTCGGGCGTTGACTTCTATGGCCCTAGCTCTTAGATCAGGTGGAGCAACGCCTCAGAGTTAAGCCTAGGATGCCAGAAAAGTCGAAATGATCATTACTTTCGCACTTTGCAATTAGTCATGCTATACGATGGAAAAACTGTGGCATTTTTACTGTATTTTATGCTTCTGGCGTTGACTTTTAAGGCCGCAGCTATTAGATGTGGTGGAGCAACGCCCTTGAGTGTCGCATAGGTTGCCCGGAACGTAGAAATGACCATTACTTTCACAATTCTTGCAAATATACATTTTATACGATGGAAAAACTGTTGTACTTGTATTGTATTTTATTCTTCTGGCGTTGAATTATAAGTCCCTAGCTATTCTATCTGGTGGAGCAACGCCCTAGAGTGAAACCTAGGTTACCCGGAACGTAGAAATGACCAGTACCTTCACACTGGTTGCAGTTATTCCTGTTATACGATGGAAAAACTGTTGCACCTTTATTGTATTTTATGCATCTGGCGCTGACATCTAAGGCCCTAACTATTCGGTCTGGTGGAGCAAGGCCCTAGAGTGAAGCCTAGGTTGCTCGGAACGTAGAAATGACCATAACTTTCACACTGGTTGCCATTATTCGTTCTCTACGCTGGAAAAGCTGTTGTATTTGTATCGTATTTTAAGCTTCTGGCGTTGACTTCTTAGGCCCTAACTATTCGATCAGGTGGAGCAACGCCCTAGAGTGAAGCCTAGGTTGCCCGGAACGTAAATATGTCCATAACCATCACACAGGTTGCAATTATTCGTTTTATACGATGGAAAGGCTGTTGTATTTAATTTGTAGTTTATGCTTCTGGCGTTGACTTCTAAGGCCCTAGCTCTTCGATCTGGTGGAGCAACGCCTCAGAGTTAAGTCTAGGATGCCCGAAATGTCGATATGATCATTACTTTCGCACTGGTTGCAATTAGTCATGCTATACGATGGAAAAACTGCTGCATTTTTATTGTATTTTGTGCTTCTGGCGTTGACTTCTAAGGCCGTAGCTGCTAGATATGGTGGAGCAACGCCCTAGAGTGACGCCTAGGTTGACCGGAACGTAGAAATGACCATTACTTTCACAATGTCTGCAAATATACATTATATACGATGGAAAATCTGTTGTACTTATATTGTAATTTATGCTACTGGCGTTGACTTCTTAGGCCCTAACTATTTGATCTGGTGGAGCACCGCCCTAGAGAGAAGCCTACGTTGCCCGGAACGTAGAACATACCATTACCTTCACACCGGTTGCAATTATTCCTGTTATACGATGGAAAAACTGTTGCACCTTTATTGTATTTTATGCTTCTGGCGTTGACTTCATAGGCCCTAACTATTCGATCTGGTGGAGCAACGTCCTAGAGTGAAGCCTAGGTTGACTGGAACATAGAAATGACCATAACTTTCACACTGTTTGCAATTATTCATTTTATACGATGGTAAAGCTGTTGTATTTATATTGTATTTTATGCTCCTGGCGTTGACTTCTAAGGCAGTAGCTATTAGATGTGCTGGAGCAACGCCCTAGAGTGACGCCTAGGTTGACCAGAACGTAGAAATGACCATTACTTTCACAATGTCTGTAATTATTCATTTTATACGATGGAAAAACTGTTGTACTTATATTGCATTTTATCCTTCTGGCGTTGAATTCTAAGTCCCTAGCTATTCGATCTGGTGTAGCAACGCACTAGAGTGAAGCCTAGGTTACCCGGAACGTAGAAATGACCAGCACTTTCACACTGGTTGCAGTTATTCGTTTTATACAGAGGAAAAACTGTTCTATTTATTTTGCATTTTATGCTTCGGGCGTTGACTTCTAAGGCCGTAACTATTCGATCTGGTGGAGCAACGCCCAAGAGTGAAGCCTAGGTTGCCCGGAACGTAGAAATGACCAGTCATTTCACACTGGTTGCAGTTATTCGTTTTATACAATGGAAAAACTGTTCTATTTATTTTGCAGTGTATGCTCCGGGCGCTGACTTCTAAGGCCCTAACTATTCGATCTGGTGGAGCAACGCCCTAGGGTGAAGCCTAGGTTGCCCGGGAAGTAGAAATGACCATAACAATCACACTGGTTGCAATTATTCCTGTTACACGAAGGAAAAACTGTTGCACCTTTATTGTATTTTATGCTTCTGGCGTTGACTTCATAGGCCCTAGCTATTCGATATGGTGGAGCAACGTCCTAGAGTGAAGCCTAGGTTCACCGGAACGTAGAACATACCATTACCTTCACACCGGTTGCAATTATTCCTGTTATACGATGGAAAAACTGTTGCACCTTTATTGTATTTTATGCTTCTGGCGTTGACTTCATAGGCCCTAACTATTCGATCTGGTGGAGCAACGTCCTAGAGTGAAGCCTAGGTTGACTGGAACATAGAAATGACCATAACTTTCACACTGTTTGCAATTATTCATTTTGTACGATGGAAAAGCTGTTGTATTTATATTGTATTTTATGCTCCTGGCGTTGACTTCTAAGGCCGTAGCTATTAGATGTGCTGGAGCAACGCCCTAGAGTGACGCCTAGGTTGACCAGAACGTAGAACATACCATTACCTTCACACCGGTTGCAATTATTCCTGTTATACGATGGAAAAACTGTTGCACCTTTATTGTATTTTATGCTTCTGGCGTTGACTTCATAGGCCCTAACTATTCGATCTGGTGGAGCAACGTCCTAGAGTGAAGCCTAGGTTGACTGGAACATAGAAATGACCATAACTTTCACACTGTTTGCAATTATTCATTTTATACGATGGAAAAGCTGTTGTATTTATATTGTATTTTATGCTCCTGGCGTTGACTTCTAAGGCCGTAGCTATTAGATGTGCTGGAGCAACGCCCTAGAGTGACGCCTAGGTTGACCAGAACGCAGAAATGACCATTACTTTCACAATGTCTGCAATCATTCATTTTATACGATGGAAAAACTGTTGTACTTATATTGCATTTTATCCTTCTGGCGTTGAATTCTAAGTCCCTAGCTATTCGATCTGGTGGAGCAACGCACTAGAGTGAAGCCTAGGTTACCCGGAACGTAGAAATGACCATAACTTTCACACTGGAAACAATTATTCATTTTATACATGGAACAGCTGTTCTATTTATTTTGTATTTTATGCATCGGGCGTTGACTTCTATGGCCCTACCTACTCGATCTGGTGGAGGAACACCCTACAGTGAAGCCTAGTTTGTCCGGAACGTAGATATGACCATAACCTTCACACAGGTTGCCATTATTCGTTTTATACGATTGAAAGACTGTTGTATTTATTTTGTAGCTTATGCTTCTGGCTTTGAATTCCAAGGCCCTAACACTTCGACCTGGTGGAGCAATGCCTCGGAGTTAAGTCTAGGATGCCCGAAACGTCGAAATGATCGTTACTTTCACACGGGTTGCAATTATTCATGCTATACGATTGAAGAACTGTTGCATTTTTATTGTATTTTCTGCTTCAGTATTTGGATTCTAAGGTCCCAGCTATTCGATCTGGTGGGGCGACGTCCAAGAGTGAAGCCGAGGTTGCCCGGAACGTAGTTATGACCATACGTTTCACACTGGTTGCAATTATTCGTGTTATGCGATGGAACAACTGTTGTATTTATAATGTATTTTATGCTCCTGGCGTTGACTTCTAAGGCCCTAGCTATTCGATCTGGTGGAGCAACGGCCTAGAGTGACGCCTAGGTTGCCCGGAAGGTAGGAATTGTCCATTACTTTGACAATGTATGCAATTATTCATTCTTTACGATGGAAAGACTGTTGTACTTACATTGCATTTTGTTCTTCTGCCGTTGACTTCTAAGGCCCTAACTATTCGATCTGGTGGAGCAACGGCCTAGAGTGAAGCCTCGGTTGCCCGGAACGTATAAATGACCATAACTTTCACACTGGAAACAATTACTCATTTTATACATGGAACAGCTGTTCTATTTATTTTGTATTTTATGCATCGGGCGTTGACTTCTATGGCCCTACCTATTCGATCTGGTGGAGCAACACCCTACTGTGAAGCCTAGTTTGTCCGGAACGTAGATATGACCATAACCTTCACACAGGTAGCAATTATTCGTTTTATACGATTGAAAGACTGTTGTATTTTTATTGTATTTTCTGCTTCTGTATTTGAATTCTAAGGTCCTAGCTATTCGATCTGGTGGGGCAACGTCCAAGAGTGAAGCCTAGGATGCCCGGAACATAGTTATGACCATATCTTTCACACTGGTTGCAATTATTCCTGTTATGCGATGGAACAACTGTTGTATTTATATTGTATTTTATGCTTCTGGCGTTGACTTCTAAGGCCCAAACTATTCGATCTGGTGGAACAACGCCCAGGAGCGAAGCCTAGGTTGCGCGGAACGTAGAAATGACCATAACTTTCACACTGGTAGCAATTATTCGTTTTATACATGGTAAAACTCTTGTATATTTATTGTATTTTATGCTTGGGGCGTTGACTTCTATGGCCCTACCTATTCGATATGGTGGAACAACGCCCTAGGGTGAAGCCTGGTTTGCCCGGAACGTAGAAATGACCAACTCTTTCACACTGGTAGCAATTATTCGTTTTATACATGGAAAATCTGTTCTATTTATTTTGTATTTTATGCTTCGGGCGTTGACTTCTAAGGCACTACCTATTCCACCTGGTGGAACAACGCACAAGGGTGAAGCCTAGGTTGCCCGGAACGTAGAAATGACCATCACTTTCACACTGGTTGCAATTATTCATGTTATACGATGGAAAAACTCTTTTATATTTATTGTATTTTTAGCTTCGGGCGTTGACTTCTATGGCCCTACCTATTCGATCTGGTGGAGCAACACCCTACAGTGAAGCCTAGGTTGTCCGGAACGTAGAAATGACCATCACTTTCAAACTGGTTGCAATTATTCCTGTTATATGATGGAAAAACTGTTGTATTTTTATTGCATTTTATGCTTCGGGCATTAACTTCTAAGGTCCTAACTATTCAATCTGTTCGAGCAACGCCCTAGGGTGTAGCCTAGGTTGCCCGGAAAGTAGAAATGACCATCACTTTCATACTGGTTGCAATTACTCGTTTTATATGATGGAAAAACTGTTGTATTTATATTGTATTTTATGTTTCTGGCGTTCACTTCTTAGGCCCTAACTATTCGATCTGGTGGAACAACGCCCTAGGGTGAAGCCTAGGTTGCCCGGAACGTAGAAATGACCATAACTTTTACACTGGTAGCAATTATTCGTTTTATACGATGGAAAAACTGTTCTATTTATTTTGTATTTTATGCTTCGGGCGTTCACTTCTTAGGCCCTAACTAGTCGATCTGGTGTAACAACGCCCTGGGGTGAAGCCTAGGTTGCCCGGAACGTAGAAATGACCATAACTTTCACACTGGTTGCTATTATTCGTTTTATACGATGGAAAAACTGTTATATTTATATTGTGTTTTATGCTTCTGGCGTTGCCTTCTTAGGCCCTAACTGTTCGGTCTGGTGCAACAACGCCCTAGAGTGAAGCCTAGGTTACCCGGAACGTAGAAATGACCAGTACTTTCACACTGGTTGCAATTATTCATTTTATACGACGGAAATGCTGTTGTATTGATATTGTATTTTATGCTTCTGGCGCTGACTTCTGAGGCCGTAGCTATTCGATGCGGTGGAAGAACGCCATAGAGTGAAGCCTAGGTTGCCCGGAACGTAGAAATGACCATCACTTTCAAACTGCTTGCAATTAGTTCGGTTATATGATGGAAAAACTGTTGTATTTTTATTGCATTTTATGCTTCGGGCATTGACTTCTAAGGCCCTAACTATTCAATCTGTTGGAGCAACGCCCTAGTGTGTAGCCTAGGTTGCCCGGAATGAAGTAATGACCACAACTTTCATTGTGGTTGCAATTACTCGTTTTATATGATGGAAAAACTGTTGTATTTATATTGTATTTTATGCTTCTGGCGTTCACTTCTTAGGCTCTAACTATTCGATCTGGTCGAACAACGCCCTCGGGTGGAGCATAGGTTGCCCGGAACCTACAAATGACCATTACTTTCACAATGTATGCAATTACTCATTTCATACGATGGAAAAACTGTTCTACTTATATTGCATTTTATTCTTCTGCCGTTGACTTCTAAGGCCCTAACTATTCGATCTGGTGGAGCAACGGCCTAGAGTGAAGCCTCGGTTGCCCGGAACGTAGAAATGACCATAACTTTCACACTGGAAACAATTATTCATTTTATACATGGAACAGCTGTTCTATTTATTCTGTATTTTATGCATCGGGCGTTGACTTCTATGGCCCTACCTATTCGATCTGGTGGAGCAACACCCTACAGTGAAGCCTAGTTTGTCCGGAACGCAGATATGACCATAACCTTCACACAGGTTGCAATTATTCGTTTTATACGATTGAAAGACTGTTGTATTTATTTTGTAGTTTATGCTGCTGGCGTTGAATTCCAAGGCCCTAACACTTCGACCTGGTGGAGCAATGCCTCAGAGTTAAGTCTAGGATGCCCGAAACGTCGATATGATCGTTACTTTCACACGGGTTGCAATTATTCATGCTATACGATGGAAGACCTGTTGTATTTTTATTGTATTTTATGCTTCTGGCGCTGACTTCTAAGGTCCGAGCTACTCGATCTCGTGGGGCAACGTCCAAGAGTGAAGCCTATGTTGCCCGGAACGTAGAAATGACCATAACTTTCACACTGGTTGCAATTATTCGTTTTATACGATGGAAAAGCTGTTGTATTTATATCGTATTTTATGCTGCTGGCGTTGACTTCTTAAGCCCTAACTATTCCATCTGGTGGAGCAACGCCCTAGGGTGAAGCCTAGGTTGCCCGGAACCTACAAATGACCATTACCTTCACGCTGGTTGCAATTATTCCTGTTATACGATGGAAAAACTGTTGCATCTTTATTGTATTTTATGCTTCTGGCGTTGAATTCTTAGGCCCCAACTATTCGATCTGGTGGAGCAACGTCCTAGAGCGAAGCCTAGGTTGCCCGGAACGTACAAATGATCATAACATTCACACTCGTTACCATTATTCGTTTTATACGGTGGAAAAGCTGTTGTATTTATATCGTATTTTATGCTTCTGGCGCTGACTTCTTAGACCCTAACTATTCCATCTGGTGGAACAACGTCCTTGGGTGAAGCCTAGGTTGCCGGGAACGTAGAAGTGGCCATAACTTTCACACTGGTTGCAATTATTCGTTTTATACGATGGAAAAGCTGTAGTATTTATATCGTATTTTATGCTTATGGCGTTGACTTCATAGGCCCTAACTATTCCATCTGGTGGAGCAACGCCCTGGAGTGAAGCCTAGGTTGCCCGGAACGTGGAAATGACCACAACTTTCACACTGCTAGCAATTATTCGTTTTATACATGGAAAAACTGTTCTATTTATTTTGTATTTTGTGCTTCTGGCGTTGACTTCTAAGGCCCTACCTATTCGATCTGGCGGAGCAACACCCTACAGTGAAGCCTAGGTTGCCCGGAACGTAGAAATGACCATTACCTTCACACTGTTTGCAATAATTCATTTTATACGAAGGCAAAGCTGTTGTATTTATACTGTATTTTATGCTTCTGGCGTTGACTTCTAAGGCCCTAACTATTCCATCTGGTGCAACAACGCCCTGGAGTGAAACCTAGGTTGCCCGGAACGTGGAAATCACCATAACTTTCACACTGGTAGCTATTATTCGTTTTATACATGGAAAAACTGTTCTATTTATTTTGTATTTTATGCTTCTGCCGTTGACTTCTAAGGCCCTACCTATTCGATCTGGCGGAGCAACACCCTACAGTGAAGCCTAGGTTGCTCGGAACGTAGAAATGACCATTACCTTCACACTGTTTGCAATAATTCATTTTATACGATGGCAAAGCTGTTGTATTTATATTGTATTTTATGCTTCTGGCGTTGACTTCTAAGGCCTTATCTCTTCGATTTGGTGGATCAACGCCTCAGAGTTAAGCCTAGGTTGCCCGGAACGTAGAAATGACCATTACTTTCACAATGTATGCAATTATTCATTTTATACGATGGAAAAACTGTTGTACTTATATTGCATTTTATTCTTTTGGCGTTGACTTCTTAGGCCCTAACTATTCGATCTGGTGGAACAACGCCCTAGAGTGAAGCCTGCGATGCCCGGAACGTAGAAATGATCATTACCTTCACGCTTGTTGCAATTATTCCTGTTATAAGATGAAAAAACTGTTGTACTTTTATTGCATTTTTTGCTTCAGGCGTTGACTTCTAAGATCGTAGCTATTCGACGTGGTGGAGCAACGCCCTAGAGTGACGCCTAGGTTGCCTGGAACGTAGAAATGACCATTACTTTCACAATGTATGCAATTATTCATTTTATACGATGGAAAAACTATTCTACTTATATTGCATTTTATTATTCTGCCGTTGACTTCTAAGGCCCTAGCTATTCGATCTGATGGAGCAACGGCCTAGAGTGAAGCCTAGGTTGCCGGGAACGTAGAAATGACCATAACTTTCACACCGGTAGCAATTATTCGTTTTATACGATGGAAAAGCTGTAGTATTTATATCGTATTTTATGCTTCTGGTGTTGACTTCATAGGCCCTAACTATTCCATCTGGTGGAGCAACGCCCTGGAGTGAAGCCTAGGTTGCCCGGAACGTGGAAATGACCACAACTTTCACACTGGTAGCAATTATTCGTTTTATACATGGAAAAACTGTTCTATTTATTTTGTATTTTATGCTTCTGGCGTTGACTTCCAAGGCCCTACCTATTCGATCTGGCGGAGCAACACCCTACAGTGAAGCCTAGGTTGCTCGGAACGTAGAAATGACCATTACCTTCACACTGTTTGCAATAATTCATTTTATACGATGGAAAGGCTGTTGTATTTATATTGTACTTTATGCTTCTGGCGTTGACTTCTTAGGCCCTAACTATTCGATCTGGTGGAACAACGCCATAGAGTGAAGCCTGCGATGCCCGAAACGTAGAAATGATCATTACCTTCACGCTTGTTGCAATTGTTCCTGTTATACGATGCAAAAACTGTTGTACTTTTATTGCATTTTTTCCTTCAGGCGATGACTTCTAAGGCCGTAGCTATTCGATGTGGTGGAGCAACGCCCTAGAGTGACGCCTAGGTTGCCCGGAAGGTAGGAATTGTCCATTACTTTGACAATGTATGCAATTATTCATTCTTTACGATGGAAAGACTGTTGTACTTACATTGCATTTTGTTCTTCTGCCGTTGACTTCTAAGGCCCTAACTATTCGATCTGGTGGAGCAACGGCCTAGAGTGAAGCCTCGGTTGCCCGGAACGTATAAATGACCATAACTTTCACACTGGAAACAATTACTCATTTTATACATGGAACAGCTGTTCTATTTATTTTGTATTTTATGCATCGGGCGTTGACTTCTATGGCCCTACCTATTCGATCTGGTGGAGCAACACCCTACAGTGAAGCCTAGTTTGTCCGGAACGTAGATATGACCATAACCTTCACACAGGTAGCAATTATTCGTTCTATACGATTGAAAGACTGTTGTATTTTTATTGTATTTTCTGCTTCTGTATTTGAATTCTAAGGTCCTAGCTATTCGATCTGTTGGGGCAACGTCCAAGAGTGAAGCCTAGGATGCCCGGAACATAGTTATGACCATATCTTTCACACTGGTTGCAATTATTCCTGTTATGCGATGGAACAACTGTTGTATTTATATTGTATTTTATGCTTCTGGCGTTGACTTGTAAGCCCCTAACTATCCGATCTGGTGGAGCAACGCCCAAGAGGGATGCCTAGGTTGCCCGGAACGTAGAAATGAACATTACCTTCACGCTTGCTGCAATTATTCCTGTTATACGATGAAAAAACTGTTGCATTTTTATTGCATTTTATGCTTCAGGCGTTGACTTCTACGGCCGTAGCTATTCGATGTGGCGGAGTAACGCCCTAGAGTGAAGCCGAGGTTGCCCGGAACGTAGAAATGACCATCACTTTCAAACTGGTTGCAATTATTCCGGTTATATGATGGAAAAACTGTTGTATTTTTATTGCATTTTATGCTTCGGGCATTGACTTCTAAGGCCCTATCTATCCAATCTGTAAGAGCAACGCCCTAGGGTGTAGCCTAGGTTGCCCGTAAGGTAGAAATGACCATAGCTTTCATACTGGTTGCAATCATTCGTTTTGTATGATGTAAAAACTGTTGTATTTATATTGTATTTTATGCTTCTGGCGTTCACTTCTTAGGCCCTAACTATTCGATCTGGTGGAACAACGCCCTATGGTGAAGCCTAGGTTGCCCGGAACGTAGAAATGACGATCTCTTTCAAACTGGTTGCAATTATTCCTGTTATATGATGGAAAAACTGTTGTATTTATATTGTATTTTATGCTTCGGGCGTTGACTGCTAAGGCCCTGACTATTCAATCAGTTCGATCAACGCCCTAGAGTGAAACCTAGGTTGCTCGGAATTTAGAAATGACCATAACATTCACACTGGTTGAAATTATTCGTTTAATACGATGGTAAAGCTGTTGCATCTTTATTGTATTTTATGATTCTGGCGTTGACTTCTAAGGCCCTAACTATTGGATCTGGTGGAGCAACGCACGAGAGTGAAGCCTAGGTTGCTCGGAATGTAGAAACGACCATAACATTCACACTGGATGCAATTATTCCTTTTTATACGATGGAAAATCTGTTGTATTTATATTGTATTTTATGCTTCTGGCGTTGACTTCTAATTCACTAACTATTCGATCTGGCGGAACAACGCCCTAGAGTGAAGCCGAGGTTTCCCGGAACGTAGAAATGACCATCACTTCCATACTGGTAGCAATTATTCGTTTTATACGATGGAAAAACTGTTTTATTTATATTGTATTTTATGCTTCTGGCGTTGACTTCTAAGGCTCTAACTATTCGATCTGGTGGAGCAACGCCCTAGAGTGAAGCCTAGGTTGCCCGGAACGTAGAAATGACCATCACTTTCAAACTGGTTGCAATTATTCCTGTTATATGATGGAAAAACTGTTGTATTTTTATTGCATTTTATGCTTCGGGCATTAACTTCTAAGGTCCTAACTATTCAATCTGTTGGAGCGACGCCATAGAGTGAAGCCTAGGATGCGCGGAAAGTAGAAATGACCATCACTTTCATACTGGTTGCAATTACTCGTTTTATATGATGGAAAAGCTGTTGTATTTATATTGTATTTTATGCTTCTGGCGTTGACTTCTTAGGCCCTAACAATTCGATATGGTGGAACAACGACCTAGAGTGAAGCCTAGGTTGCCTGGGACGTACAAATGACCATCACTTTCACACTGGTTGCTATTATTCGTTCTATACGATGGAAAAACAGTTATATTTATATTGTATCTTATGCTTCTGGCGTTGACTTCCTAGGCCCTAACAATTCGATCTGGTGGAACAACGCCCTAGAGTAAAGCCTAGGTTGCCTGGAACGTACAAATGACCATCACTTTCACACGGGTTGCAATTATTCCTGTTATATGACGGAAAAACTGTTGTATTTTTATTGCATTTTATGCTTCGGGCATTGACTTCTAAGGCCCTAACTATTCAATCTGTTGGAGCAACGCCCCAGGGTGTTGCCTACGTTACCAGGAACGTAGAAATGACCATCACTTTCAAACTGGTTGCAATTATTCCTGTTATATGATGGAAAAACTGTTGTATTTGTATTGCATTTTATGCTTCGGGCATTAACTTCTAAGGTCCTAACTATTCAATCTGTTGGAGCGACGCCATAGAGTGAAGCCTAGGATGCGCGGAAAGTAGAAATGACAATAACTTTCACACTGGGTGCAATCATTCGTTTTATACGATGGAAAAGCTGTTGCATCTTTATTGTATCTTATGCTTCTGTCGTTGACGTCTAAGACCGTAGCTATTAGATGTGGTGGCGCAACGCACTAGAGTGACGCCTAGGTTGCCCGGAACGTGGAATGACCATTACTTTCTCAATGTTTGCAATTATTCATTTTATACGATGGAAAAACTGTTGTACTTATATTGTATTTTATGCTTCTGGCGTTGACTTCTAAGGCCCTAACTATTCGACCTGGTGGAGCAACGCCCTAGAGTGAAGCCTAGGTTGCCCGTAACGTAGAAATGACCATCACTTTCAAACTGGTTGCAAATATTCCTGTTATATGATGGAAAAACTGTTGTATTTTTATTGCATTATATGCTTCGGGCATTAACTTCTAAGGCCCTATCTATTCAATCTGTAAGAGCAACGCCCTAGGGTGTAGCCTAGGTTGCCCGTAAGGTAGAAATGACCATAGCTTTCATACTGGTTGCAATTATTCGTTTTGTATGATGTAAAAACTGTTGTATTGATATTGTATTTTATGCTTCTGGCGTTCACTTCTTAGGCCCTAACTATTCGATCTGGTGCAACAACGCCCTATGGTGAAGCCTAGGTTGACCGGAACGTAGAAATGAACATCACTTTCAAACTGGTTGCAATTATTCCTGTTATATGACGGAAAGACTGTTGTATTTTTATTGCATTTTATGCTTCGGGCATTGACTTCTAAGGCCTTAACTATTCTATCTGTTGGAGCAACGCCCCAGGGTGTAGCCTAGGTTACCAGGAACGTAGAAATGACCATCACTTTCAAACTGGTTGCAATTATTCGTTTAATACGATGGTAAAGCTGTTGAATCTTTATTGTATTTTATGATTCTGGCGTTGACTTCTAAGGCCCTAACTATTGGATCTGGTGGAGCAACGCCCTAGAGTGAAGCCTAGGTTGCTCGGAATGTAGAAATGACCATAACATTCACACTGGTTGCAATTACTCCTTTTTATACGATGGAAAAACTGTTGTATTTATATTGTATTTTATGCTTCTGGCGTTGACTTCTAATGCACTAACTATTCGATCTGGCGGAGCAACGCCCTAGGGTGAAGCCGAGGTTTCCCGGAACGTAGAAATGACCATCACTTTCAAACTGGTTGCAATTATTCCTGTTATATGACGGAAAAACTGTTGTATTTTTATTGCATGTTATGCTTCGGGCATTGACTTCTAAGGCCCTAACTATTCAATCTGTTGGAGCAACGCCCCAGGGTGTAGCCTAGGTTACCAGGAACGTAGAAATGACCATCACTTTCAAACTGGTTGCAATTATTCGTTTTATACGATGGAAAAGCTGTTGTATTTATATCGTATTTTATGCTTCTGGCGTTGACTTCTTAGGCCCTAACTATTCCATCAGGTGGAACAACGCCCTAGGGTGAAGCCTAGGTTGCCCGGAAGGTAGAAATGACTATAACTTTTACACTGGCAGCAATTATTCGTTTTATACAACGGAAAAACTGTTCTATTTAGTTTGTATTTTGTGCTTCGGGCGTTGACTTCTAAGGCCCTAACTGTTTGATCTGGTGGAGCAACGCCCTAGAGTGAAGCCTAGGTTGCCCGGAACGTAGAATAGACCGTAACTTTCACACTGGTTGCAAATATTCCTGTTATATGATGGAAAAACTGTTGTATTTTTATTGCATTATATGCTTCGGGCATTAACTTCTAAGGCACTATCTATCCAATCTGTAAGAGCAACGCCCTAGGGTGTAGCCTAGGTTGCCCGTAAAGTAGAAATGACCATAGCTTTCATACTGGTTGCAATCATTCGTTTTGTATGATGGAAAAACTGTTGTATTTATATTGTATTTTATGCTTCTGCCGTTCACTTCTTAGGCCCTAACTATTCGATCTGGTGGAACAACGCCCTATGGTGAAGCCTAGGTTGCCCGGAACGTAGAAAAGACGATCACTTTCACACGGGTTGCAATTATTCCTGTTATATGACGGAAAAACTGTTGTATTTTTATTGCATTTTATGCTTCGGGCATTGACTTCTAAGGCCCTAACTATTCAATCTGTTGGAGCAACGCCCCAGGGTGTTGCCTACGTTACCAGGAACGTAGAAATGACCATCACTTTCAAACTGGTTGCAATTATTCCTGTTATATGATGGAAAAACTGTTGTATTTGTATTGCATTTTATGCTTCGGGCATTAACTTCTAAGGTCCTAACTATTCAATCTGTTGGAGCGACGCCATAGAGTGAAGCCTAGGATGCGCGGAAAGTAGAAATGACAATAACTTTCACACTGGGTGCAATCATTCGTTTTATACGATGGAAAAGCTGTTGCATCTTTATTGTATCTTATGCTTCTGTCGTTGACGTCTAAGACCGTAGCTATTAGATGTGGTGGCGCAACGCACTAGAGTGACGCCTAGGTTGCCCGGAACGTGGAATGACCATTACTTTCTCAATGTTTGCAATTATTCATTTTATACGATGGAAAAACTGTTGTACTTATATTGTATTTTATGCTTCTGGCGTTGACTTCTAAGGCCCTAACTATTCGACCTGGTGGAGCAACGCCCTAGAGTGAAGCCTAGGTTGCCCGTAACGTAGAAATGACCATCACTTTCAAACTGGTTGCAAATATTCCTGTTATATGATGGAAAAACTGTTGTATTTTTATTGCATTATATGCTTCGGGCATTAACTTCTAAGGCCCTATCTATTCAATCTGTAAGAGCAACGCCCTAGGGTGTAGCCTAGGTTGCCCGTAAGGTAGAAATGACCATAGCTTTCATACTGGTTGCAATTATTCGTTTTGTATGATGTAAAAACTGTTGTATTGATATTGTATTTTATGCTTCTGGCGTTCACTTCTTAGGCCCTAACTATTCGATCTGGTGCAACAACGCCCTATGGTGAAGCCTAGGTTGACCGGAACGTAGAAATGAACATCACTTTCAAACTGGTTGCAATTATTCCTGTTATATGACGGAAAGACTGTTGTATTTTTATTGCATTTTATGCTTCGGGCATTGACTTCTAAGGCCTTAACTATTCTATCTGTTGGAGCAACGCCCCAGGGTGTAGCCTAGGTTACCAGGAACGTAGAAATGACCATCACTTTCAAACTGGTTGCAATTATTCGTTTAATACGATGGTAAAGCTGTTGAATCTTTATTGTATTTTATGATTCTGGCGTTGACTTCTAAGGCCCTAACTATTGGATCTGGTGGAGCAACGCCCTAGAGTGAAGCCTAGGTTGCTCGGAATGTAGAAATGACCATAACATTCACACTGGTTGCAATTACTCCTTTTTATACGATGGAAAAACTGTTGTATTTATATTGTATTTTATGCTTCTGGCGTTGACTTCTAATGCACTAACTATTCGATCTGGCGGAGCAACGCCCTAGGGTGAAGCCGAGGTTTCCCGGAACGTAGAAATGACCATCACTTTCAAACTGGTTGCAATTATTCCTGTTATATGACGGAAAAACTGTTGTATTTTTATTGCATGTTATGCTTCGGGCATTGACTTCTAAGGCCCTAACTATTCAATCTGTTGGAGCAACGCCCCAGGGTGTAGCCTAGGTTACCAGGAACGTAGAAATGACCATCACTTTCAAACTGGTTGCAATTATTCGTTTTATACGATGGAAAAGCTGTTGTATTTATATCGTATTTTATGCTTCTGGCGTTGACTTCTTAGGCCCTAACTATTCCATCAGGTGGAACAACGCCCTAGGGTGAAGCCTAGGTTGCCCGGAAGGTAGAAATGACTATAACTTTTACACTGGCAGCAATTATTCGTTTTATACAACGGAAAAACTGTTCTATTTAGTTTGTATTTTGTGCTTCGGGCGTTGACTTCTAAGGCCCTAACTGTTTGATCTGGTGGAGCAACGCCCTAGAGTGAAGCCTAGGTTGCCCGGAACGTAGAATAGACCGTAACTTTCACACTGGTTGCAAATATTCCTGTTATATGATGGAAAAACTGTTGTATTTTTATTGCATTATATGCTTCGGGCATTAACTTCTAAGGCACTATCTATCCAATCTGTAAGAGCAACGCCCTAGGGTGTAGCCTAGGTTGCCCGTAAAGTAGAAATGACCATAGCTTTCATACTGGTTGCAATCATTCGTTTTGTATGATGGAAAAACTGTTGTATTTATATTGTATTTTATGCTTCTGCCGTTCACTTCTTAGGCCCTAACTATTCGATCTGGTGGAACAACGCCCTATGGTGAAGCCTAGGTTGCCCGGAATGTAGAAATGACCATAACATTCACACTGGTTGAAATTATTCGTTTAATACGATGGTAAAGCTGTTGCATCTTTATTGTATTTTATGATTCTGGCGTTGACTTCTAAGGCCCTAACTATTAGATCTGGTGGAGCAACGCACTAGAGTGAAGCCTAGGTTGCTCGGAATGTAGAAATGACCATAACATTCACACTGGTTGCAATTATTCCTTTTTATACGATGGAAAATCTGTTGTATTTATATTGTATTTTATGCTTCTGGCGTTGACTTCTAATGCACTAACTATTCGATCTGGCGGAGCAACGCCCTAGAGTGAAAGCGAGGTTTCCCGGAACGTAGAAATGACCATCAGTTTGAAACTGGTTGGAATTATTCCTGTTATATGACGGAAAAACTGTTGTATTTTTATTGCATTTTATGCTTCGGGCATTGACTTCTAAGGCCCTAACTATTCAATCTGTTGGAGCAACGCCCCAGGGTGTAGCCTAGGTTACCAGGAACGTAGAAATGACCATCACTTTCAAACTGGTTGCAATTATTCGTTTTATACGATGGAAGAGCTGTTGTATTTATATCGTATTTTATGCTTCTGGCGTTGACTTCTTAGGCCCTAACTATTCCAACAGGTGGAACAACGCCCTAGGGTGAAGCCTAGGTTGCCCGGAACGTAGAAAAGACTATAACTTTTACACTGGCAGCAATTATTCGTTTTATACAATGGAAAAACTGTTCTATTTATTTTGTATTTTATGCTTCAGGCGTTGACTTCTAAGGCCCTAACTGTTTGATCTGGTGGAGCAACGCCCTAGAGTGAAGCCTAGGTTGCCCGGAACGTAGAAATGACCATAACTTTCACACTGGTTGCAAATATTCCTGTTATATGATGGAAAAACTGTTGTATTTTTATTGCATTATATGCTTCGGGCCTTGACTGCTAAGGCCCTAACTATTCAATCTGTTGGATCAACGCCCTAGAGCGAAGCCTAGGTGGCTCGGAATGTAGAAATGACCATAACATTCACACTGGTTCAAATTATTCGTTTAATACGATGGAAAAGCTGTTGCATCCTCATTGTATTTTATGATTCTGGCGTTGACTTCTAAGGACCTAACTATTCAATCTGTTGGAGCAACGCCCTAGGGTGAAGCCTAGGTTGCCGGGAACGTAGAAATGACCATAACTTTCACACTGGTTGCTATTAATCGTTCTATACGATGGAAAAACTGTTATATTTATATTGTATCTTATGCTTCTGGCGTTGACTTCTAAGGACCTAACTATTCGATCTGGTGGAACAACGCACTAGAGTGAAGCCTAGGTTGCCTGGAACGTGGAAATGACCATCACTTTCAAACGGGTTGCAATTATTGCTGTTATAGGATGGAAAGGCTGTTGTATTTTTATTGTATTTTATACTTTAGGCGTTGACTTCTGAGGCCGTAGCTATTCGATGTGGTGGAAGAACGCCATAGAGTGAAGCCTAGGTTGCTCGGAATGTAGAAATGACCATAACATTCACACTGGTTGCAATTACTCCTTTTTATACGATGGAAAAACTGTTGTATTTATATTGTATTTTATGCTTCTGGCGTTGACTTCTAATGCACTAACTATTCGATCTGGCCGAGCAACGCCCTAGAGTGAAGCCGAGGTTTCCCGGAACGTAGAAATGACCATCACTTTCAAACTGGTTGCAATTATTCCTGTTATATGACGGAAAAACTGTTGTATTTTTATTGCATTTTATGCTTCGGGCATTGACTTCTAAGGCCCTAACTATTCAATCTGTTGGAGCAACGCCCCAGGGTGTAGCCTAGGTTACCAGGAACGTAGAAATGACCATCACTTTCAAACTGGTTGCAATTATTCGTTTTATACGATGGAAAAGCTGTTGTATTTATATCGTATTTTATGCTTCTGGCGTTGACTTCTTAGGCCCTAACTATTCCATCAGGTGGAACAACGCCCTAGGGTGAAGCCTAGGTTGCCCGGAACGTAGAAATGACTATAACTTTTACACAGGCAGCAATTATTCGTTTTATACAACGGAAAAACTGTTCCATTTAGTTTGTATTTTATGCTTCGGGCGTTGACTTCTAAGGCCCTAACTGTTTGATCTGGTGGAGCAACGCCCTAGAGTGAAGCCTAGGTTGCCTGGAACGTAGAATAGACCGTAACTTTCACACTGGTTGCAAATATTCCTGTTATATGATGGAAAAACTGTTGTATTTTTATTGCATTATATGCTTCGGGCATTAACTTCTAAGGCACTATCTATCCAATCTGTAAGAGCAACGCCCTAGGGTGTAGCCTAGGTTCCCCGTAAAGTAGAAATGACCATAGCTTTCATACTGGTTGCAATCATTCGTTTTGTATGATGGAAAAACTGTTGTATTTATATTGTATTTTATGCTTCTGGCGTTCACTTCTTAGGCCCTAACTATTCGATCTGGTGGAACAACGCCCTATGGTGAAGCCTAGGTTGCCCGCAACGTAGAAATGACGATCTCTTTCAAACTGGTTGCAATTATTCCTGTTATATGATGGAAAAACTGTTGTATTTATATTGTATTTTATGCTTCGGGCGTTTACTGCTAAGACCCTGACTATTCAATCAGTTTGATCAACGCCCTAGAGTGAAACCTAGGTTGCTCGGAATGTAGAAATGACCATAACATTCACACTGGTTGAAATTATTCGTTTAATACGATGGTAAAGCTGTTGCATCTTTATTGTATTTTATGATTCTGGCGTTGACTTCTAAGGCCCTAACCATTGGATCTGGTGGAGCAACGCACTAGAGTGAAGCCTAGGTTGCTCGGAATGTAGAAATGACCATAACATTCACACTGGTTGCAATTATTCCTTTTTATACGATGGAAAATCTGTTGTATTTATATTGTATTTTATGCTTCTGGCGTTGACTTTTAATGCACTAACTATTCGATCTGGCGGAGCAACGCCCTAGAGTGAAACCGAGGTTTCCCGGAACGTAGAAATGACCATCAGTTTGAAACTGGTTGCAATTATTCCTGTTATATGACGGAAAAACTGTTGTATTTTTATTGCATTTTATGCTTCGGGCATTGACTTCTAAGGCCCTAACTATTCAATCTGTTGGAGCAACGCCCTAGGGTGTAGCCTAGGTTGCCCGGAAAGAAGTAATGACCACAACTTTCATTCTGGTTGCAATTACTCGTTTTATATGATGGAAAAACTGTTGTATTTATATTGTATTCTATGCCTCTGGCGTTCACTTCTTAGGCCCTAACTATTCGATCTGGTCGAACAACGCCCTCGGGTGAAGCATAGGTTGCCCGGAACATAGAAATGACCATAACTTTTACACTGGTAGCAATTATTCGTTTTATACGATGAAAAAACTGTTCTATTTATTTTGTATTTTATGCTTCGGGCGTTGACTTCTAAGGCCCTAACTGTTTGATCTGGTGGAGCAACGCCCTAGAGTGAAGCCTAGGTTGCCCGGAACGTAGAAATGACCATAACTTTCACACTGGATGCTATTATTCGTTCTATACGATGGAAAAACTGTTATACTTATATTGTATCTTATCATTCTGGCGTTGACTTCTTAGGCCCTAACAATTCGATCTGGTGGAACAACGCCCTAGAGTGAAGCCTAGGTTGCCCGGAACGTAGAAATGACCATAACTTTCACACTGGTTGCAAATATTCCTGTTATATGATGGAAAAACTGTTGTATTTTTATTGCATTATATGCTTCGGGCCTTGACTGCTAAGGCCCTAACTATTCAATCTGTTGGATCAACGCCCTAGAGCGAAGCCTAGGTGGCTCGGAATGTAGAAATGACCATAACATTCACACTGGTTCAAATTATTCCTGTTATATGACGGAAAAACTGTTGTATTTTTATTGCATTTTATGCTTCGGGCATTGACTTCTAAGGCCCTAACTATTCAATCTGTTGGAGCAACGCCCCAGGGTGTAGCCTAGGTTACCAGGAACGTAGAAATGACCATCACTTTCAAACTGGTTGCAATTATTCGTTTTATACGATGGAAAAGCTGTTGTATTTATATCGTATTTTATGCTTCTGGCGTTGCCTTCTTAGGCCCTAACTGTTCGATCTGGTGCAACAACGCCCTAGAGTGAAGCCTAGGTTACCCGGAACGTAGAAATGACCAGTACTTTCACACTGGTTGCAATTATTCATTTTATACGACGGAAAAGCTGTTGTATTTATATTGTATTTTATGCTTCTGGCGTTCAATTCTTAGGCCCTAACTATTCGATCTGGTGGAGCAACGCCCTAGAGTGAAGCCGAGGTTGCCCGGAACGTAGAAATGACCATCACTTTCAAACTGGTTGCAATTATTCCGGTTATATGATGGAAAAACTGTTGTATTTTTATTGCATTTTATGCTTCGGGCATTGACTTCTAAGGCTCTAACTATTCAATCTGTTCGAGCAGCGCCCTAGGGTGTAGCCTAGGTTGCCCGGAAAGTAGAAATGACCATCACTTTCGTACTGGTTGCAATTACTCGTTTTATATGATGGAAAAGCTGTTGTATTTATATTGTATTTTATGCTTCTGGCGTTGACTTCTCAGGCCCTAACAATTCGATATGGTGGAACAACGACCTAGAGTGAAGCCTAGGTTGCCTGGAACGTACAAATGACCATCACTTTCACACTGGTTGCTATTATTCGTTCTATACGATGGAAAAACTGTTATATTTATATTGTATCTTATGCTTCTGGCGTTGACTTCTAAGGCCCTAACTATTCAATCTGTTGGAGCAACGCCCCAGGGTGTAGCCTAGGTTACCAGGAACGTAGAAATGACCATCACTTTCAAACTGGTTGCAATTATTCGTTTTATACGATGGAAAAGCTGTTGTATTTATATCGTATTTTATGCTTCTGGCGTTGACTTCTTAGGCCCTAACTATTCCATCAGGTGGAACAACGCCCTAGGGTGAAGCCTAGGTTGCCCGGAACGTAGAAATGACTATAACTTTTACACAGGCAGCAATTATTCGTTTTATACAACGGAAAAACTGTTCCATTTAGTTTGTATTTTATGCTTCGGGCGTTGACTTCTAAGGCCCTAACTGTTTGATCTGGTGGAGCAACGCCCTAGAGTGAAGCCTAGGTTGCCTGGAACGTAGAATAGACCGTAACTTTCACACTGGTTGCAAATATTCCTGTTATATGATGGAAAAACTGTTGTATTTTTATTGCATTATATGCTTCGGGCATTAACTTCTAAGGCACTATCTATCCAATCTGTAAGAGCAACGCCCTAGGGTGTAGCCTAGGTTCCCCGTAAAGTAGAAATGACCATAGCTTTCATACTGGTTGCAATCATTCGTTTTGTATGATGGAAAAACTGTTGTATTTATATTGTATTTTATGCTTCTGGCGTTCACTTCTTAGGCCCTAACTATTCGATCTGGTGGAACAACGCCCTATGGTGAAGCCTAGGTTGCCCGCAACGTAGAAATGACGATCTCTTTCAAACTGGTTGCAATTATTCCTGTTATATGATGGAAAAACTGTTGTATTTATATTGTATTTTATGCTTCGGGCGTTTACTGCTAAGACCCTGACTATTCAATCAGTTTGATCAACGCCCTAGAGTGAAACCTAGGTTGCTCGGAATGTAGAAATGACCATAACATTCACACTGGTTGAAATTATTCGTTTAATACGATGGTAAAGCTGTTGCATCTTTATTGTATTTTATGATTCTGGCGTTGACTTCTAAGGCCCTAACCATTGGATCTGGTGGAGCAACGCACTAGAGTGAAGCCTAGGTTGCTCGGAATGTAGAAATGACCATAACATTCACACTGGTTGCAATTATTCCTTTTTATACGATGGAAAATCTGTTGTATTTATATTGTATTTTATGCTTCTGGCGTTGACTTTTAATGCACTAACTATTCGATCTGGCGGAGCAACGCCCTAGAGTGAAACCGAGGTTTCCCGGAACGTAGAAATGACCATCAGTTTGAAACTGGTTGCAATTATTCCTGTCATATGACGGAAAAACTGTTGTATTTTTATTGCATTTTATGCTTCGGGCATTGACTTCTAAGGCCCTAACTATTCAATCTGTTGGAGCAACGCCCTAGGGTGTAGCCTAGGTTGCCCGGAAAGAAGTAATGACCACAACTTTCATTCTGGTTGCAATTACTCGTTTTATATGATGGAAAAACTGTTGTATTTATATTGTATTCTATGCCTCTGGCGTTCACTTCTTAGGCCCTAACTATTCAATCTGTTGGAGCAACGCCCCAGGGTGTAGCCTAGGTTACCAGGAACGTAGAAATGACCATCACTTTCAAACTGGTTGCAATTATTCGTTTTATACGATGGAAAAGCTGTTGTATTTATATCGTATTTTATGCTTCTGGCGTTGCCTTCTTAGGCCCTAACTGTTCGATCTGGTGCAACAACGCCCTAGAGTGAAGCCTAGGTTACCCGGAACGTAGAAATGACCAGTACTTTCACACTGGTTGCAATTATTCATTTTATACGACGGAAAAGCTGTTGTATTTATATTGTATTTTATGCTTCTGGCGTTCAATTCTTAGGCCCTAACTATTCGATCTGGTGGAGCAACGCCCTAGAGTGAAGCCGAGGTTGCCCGGAACGTAGAAATGACCATCACTTTCAAACTGGTTGCAATTATTCCGGTTATATGATGGAAAAACTGTTGTATTTTTATTGCATTTTATGCTTCGGGCATTGACTTCTAAGGCTCTAACTATTCAATCTGTTCGAGCAGCGCCCTAGGGTGTAGCCTAGGTTGCCCGGAAAGTAGAAATGACCATCACTTTCATACTGGTTGCAATTACTCGTTTTATATGATGGAAAAGCTGTTGTATTTATATTGTATTTTATGCTTCTGGCGTTGACTTCTTAGGCCCTAACAATTCGATATGGTGGAACAACGACCTAGAGTGAAGCCTAGGTTGCCTGGAACGTACAAATGACCATCACTTTCACACTGGTTGCTATTATTCGTTCTATACGATGGAAAAACTGTTATATTTATATTGTATCTTATGCTTCTGGCGTTGACTTCCTAGGCCCTAACAATTCGATCTGGTGGAACAACGCCCTAGAGTAAAGCCTAGGTTGCCTGGAACGTACAAATGACCATCACTTTCACACGGGTTGCAATTATTCCTGTTATAGGATGGAATGACTGTTGTATTTTTATTGTATTTTATGCTTCATGCGTTGACTTCTGAGGCCCTAACTATTCAATCTGTTCGAGCAACGCCCTAGGGTGTAGCCTAGGTTGCCCGGAAAGTAGAAATGACCATCACTTTCATACTGGTTGCAATTACTCGTTTTATATGATGGAAAAACTGTTGTATTTATATTGTATTTTATGTTTCTGGCGTTCACTTCTTAGGCCCTAACTATTCGATCTGGTGGAACAACGCCCTAGGGTGAAGCCTAGGTTGCCCGGAACGTAGAAATGACGATAACTTTTACACTGGTAGCAATTATTCGTTTTATACGATGGAAAAACTGTTCTATTTATTTTGTATTTTATGCTTCGGGCGTTCCCTTCTTAGGCCCTAACTAGTCGATCTGGTGGAACAACGCCCTGCGGTGAAGCCGAGGTTGCCCGGAACGTAGAAATGACCATAACTTTCACACTGGTTGCTATTATTCGTTTTATACGACGGAAAAACTGTTATATTTATATTGTGTTTTATGCTTCTGGCGTTGCCTTCTTAGGCCCTAACTGTTCGATCTGGTGCAACAACGCCCTAGAGTGAAGCCTAGGTTACCCGGAACGTAGAAATGACCAGTACTTTCACACTGGTTGCAATTATTCATTTTATACGACGGAAAAGCTGTTGTATTGATATTGTATTTTATGCTTCTGGCGCTGACTTCTGAGGCCGTAGCTATTCGATGCGGTGGAAGAACGCCATAGAGTGAAGCCTAGGTTGCCCGGAACGTAGAAATGACCATCACTTTCAAACTGCTTGCAATTATTTCGGTTATATGATGGAAAAACTGTTGTATTTTTATTGCATTTTATGCTTCGGGCATTGACTTCTAAGGCCCTAACTATTGAATCTGTTGGAGCAACGCCCTAGGGTGTAGCCTAGGTTGCCCGGAAAGAAGTAATGACCACAACTTTCATTCTGGTTGCAATTACTCGTTTTATATGATGGAAAAACTGTTGTATTTGTATTGTATTTTATGCTTCTGGCGTTCACTTCTAAGGCCCTAACTATTCGATCTGGTCGAACAACGCCCTCGGGTGAAGCATAGGTTTCCCGGAACATAGAAATAACCATAACTTTTACACTGGTAGCAATTATTCGTTTTATACGATGAAAAAACTGTTCTATTTATTTTGTATTTTATGCTTCGGGCGTTGACTTCTAAGGCCCTAACTGTTTGATCTGGTGCAGCAACGCCCTAGAGTGAAGCCTAGGTTGCCCGGAACGTAGAAATGACCATAACTTTCACACTGGATGCTATTATTCGTTCTATACGATGGAAAAACTGTTATATTTATATTGTATCTTATGCTTCTGGCGTTGACTTCTTAGGCCCTAACAATTCGATCTGGTGGAACAACGCCCTAGAGTGAAGCCTAGGTTGCCTGGAACGTACAAATGACCATCACTTTAACACGGGTTGCAATTATTCCTGTTATAGGATGGAAAGACTGTTGTATTTTTATTGTATTTTATGCTTCAGGCGTTGACTTCTGAGGCCGTAGCTATTCGATGTGGTGGAAGAACGCCATAGAGGGAAGCCTAGGTTGCCCGGAACGTAGAAATGACCATAACTTTCATACTGGTTGCAATTATTCGTTTTATATGATGGAAGAACTGTTGTATTTATATTGTATTTTATGCTGCTGGCGTTCACTTCTTAGGCCCTAACTAGTCGATCTGGTGGAACAACGCCCTGGGGTGAAGCCTAGGTTGCCCGGAACGTAGAAATGACCATAACTTTCACACTGGTTGCTATTATTCGTTTTAAACGATGGAAAAACTGTTCTATTCATATTGTATTTTATGCTTCTGGCGTTGCCTTCTTAGGCCCTAACTGTTCGAACTGGTGCAACAACGCCCTGGAGTGAAGCCTAGGTTACCCGGAACGTAGAAATGACCCGTACTTTCACACTGTTTGCAATTATTCATTTTATACGATGGAAAAGCTGTTGTATTTATATTGTATTTTATGCTTCTGGCGCTGACTTCTAGGGCACTAACTATTCGTTCTGGTGGAGCAGCGCCCTAGGGTGAAGCCTAGGTTACCAGGAACGTAGAAATGACCATCACTTTCAAACTGGTTGCAATTATTCGTTTTATACGATGGAAAAGCTGTTGTATTTATATCGTATTTTATGCTTCTGGCGTTGACTTCTTAGGGCCTAACTATACCATCAGGTGGAACAACGCCCTGGGGTGAAGCCTAGGTTGCCCGGAACGTAGAAAAGACTATAACTTTTACACTGGCAGCAATTATTCGTTTTATACAACGGAAAAGCTGTTCTATTTAGTTTGTATTTTCTGCTTCGGGCGTTGACTTCTAAGGCCCTAACTGTTTGATCTGGTGGAGCAACGCCCTAGAGTGAAGCCTAGGTTGCCCGGAACGTAGAATAGACCGTAACTTTCACACTGGTTGCAAATATTCCTGTTATATGATGGAAAAACTGTTGTATTTTTATTGCATTATATGCTTCGGGCATTAACTTCTAAGGCCCTATCTATTCAATCTGTAACAGCAACGCCCTAGGGTGTAGCCTAGGTTGCCCGGAACGTAGAAATGACCATAACTTTCACACTGGTTGCTATTATTCGTTCTATACGATGGAAAAACTGTTATATTTATATTGTATCTTATGCTTCTGGCGTTGACTTCTTAGGGCCTAAGAATTCGATCTGGTGGAACAACGCCCTAGAGTGAAGCCTAGGTTGCCTGGAACGTACAAATGACCATCACTTTCACACGTGTTGCAATTATTCCTGTTATAGGACGGAAAGACTGTTGTATTTTTATTGTATTTTATGCTTCAGGCGTTGAGTTCTGAGGCCGTTGCTATTCGATGTAGTGGAAGAACGCCATAGAGTGAAGCCTAGGTTGCCCGGAACGTAGAAATGACCATAACTTTCATACTGGTTGCAATTATTCGTTTTATACGATGGAAAAACTGTTGTATTTATATTGTATTTTATGCTTCTGGCGTTGACTTCTAAGGCACTAACTATTCGATATGGTGGTGCAACGCCCTAGAGTGAAGCCTAGGTTGCCCGGAACGTAGAAATGACGATCTCTTTCAAACTGGTTGCAATTATTCCTGTTATATGATGGAAAAAATGTTGTATTTATATTGTATTTTATGCTTCGGGCGTTGACTGCTAAGGCCCTGACTATTCAATCAGTTCGATCAACGCCCTAGGGTGAAGCCTAGGTTGCCCGGAACGTAGAAATGACCATAACTTTTACACTGGTAGCAATTATTCGTTTTATACGATGGAAAAACTGTTCTATTTATTTTGTATTTTATGCTTCGGGCGTTCACTTCTTAGGCCCTAACAATTCGATCTGGTGGAACAACGCCCTGGGGTGAAGCCTAGGTTGCCCGGAACGTAGAAATGACCATAACTTTCACACTGGTTGCAATTACTCCTTTTTATACGATGGAAAAACTGTTGCATTTATATTGTATTTTATGCTTCTGGCGTTGACTGCTAATGCACTAACTATTCGATCTGGCGGAGCAACGCCCTAGAGTGAAGCCGAGGTTTCCCGGAACGTAGAAATGACCATCACTTTCAAACTGGTTGCAATTATTCCTGTTATATGACGGAAAAACTGTTGTATTTTTATTGCATTTTATGCTTCGGGCATTGACTTCTAAGGCCCTAACTATTCAATCTGTTGGAGCAACGGCCCAGGGTGTAGCCTACGTTACCAGGAACGTAGAAATGACCATCACTTTCAAACTGGTTGCAATTATTCGTTTTATACGATGAAAAAGCTGTTGTATTTATATCGTATTTTATGCTTCTGGCGTTGACTTCTTAGGGCCTAACTATTACATCAGGTGGAACAACGCCCTAGGGTGAAGCCTAGGTTGCCCGGAACGTAGAAATGACTATAACTTTTACACTGGCAGCAATTATTCGTTTTATACAACGTAAAAACTGTTCTATTTAGTTTGTATTTTATGCTTCGGGCGTTGACTTCTAAGGCCCTAACTGTTTGATCTGGTGGAGCAACGCCCTAGAGTGAAGCCTAGGTTGCCCGGAACGTAGAATAGACCGTAACTTTCACACTGGTTGCAAATATTCCTGTTATATGATGGAAAAACTGTTGTATTTTTATTGAATTATATGCTTCGGGCATTAACTTCTAAGGCCCTATCTATTCAATCTGTAAGAGCAACGCCCTAGGGTGTAGCCTAGGTTGCCCGTAAGGTAGAAATGACCATAGCTTTCATACTGGTTGCAATTATTCGTTTTGTATGATGGAAAAACTGTTGTATTTATATTGTGTTTTATGCTTCTGGCGTTCACTTCTTAGGCCCTAACCATTCGATCTGGTGGAACAACGCCCTATGGTGAAGCCTAGGTTGACCGGAACGTAGAAATGACCATAACTTTCACACTGGTTGCTATTATCCGTTCTATTCTATGGAAAAACTGTTATATTTATATTGTATCTTATGCTTCTGGCGTTGACTTCTTAGGCCCTAACAGTTCGAACTGGTGGGACAGCGACCTAGAGTGAGGCCTAGGTAGCCCGGAACGTAGAAATGACCATCACTTCCATAATGGTAGCAATTATTCGTTTTATACGATGGAGAAACTGTTGTACTTATATTGTATTTTATGCTTCTGGCGTTGACTTCTAAGGCCATAACTATTCGACCTGGTGGAGCAACGCCCTAGAGTGAAGCCTAGCTTGCCCGGAACGTAGAAATGACCATCACTTTCAAACTGGTTGCAATTAATCCTTTTATACGATGGAAAAACTGTTGTATTTTTACTGCATTTTATGCTTCCGGCGTTGACTTCTAAGGCCCTATCTATTCAATCTGTTGGTGCAACGCCCTAGGGTGAAGCCTAGGTTGCCCGGAAAGTAGAAATGACGATAACTTTCATACTGGTTGCAATTATTCGTTTTATACGATATAAAAATTGTTGTATTTATATTGTATTTTATGCTTCTGGCGTTGACTTCTAAGGCACTAGCTATTCGATCTGGTGGAGCAACGACCTAGAGTGAAGCCTAAGTTGCCCGGAACGTAGCAATTACCATCACTTTCAGACTGGTTGCAAATATTCCTGTTATATGACGGAAAAACTGTTGTATTTTTATTGCATTATATGCTTCGGGCATTAACTTCCAAGGCCCTAGCTATACAATCAGTAAGAACAACGCCCTAGTGTGTAGCCTAGGTTGCCCGTAAAGTAGAAATGACCATAGCTTTCATACTGGTTGCAATTATTCGTTTCGTATGATGGAAAAACAGTTGTATTTATATTGTATTTCATGCTTCTGGCGTTCACTTCTTAGGCCCTAACTATTCGATCTGGTGCAACAACGCCCTATGGTGAAGCCTAGGTTGACCGGAACGTAGAAATGACTATAACTTTCACACCTGTAGCAATTATTCGTTTTACACGATGGAAAAACTGGTGTATTTATTTTTTATTTTATGCATCGGGCGTTGACTTCTAAGGCCCTAACTATTCAATCTGTTTGAGCAACTCCCTAGAGTGAAGCCTAGGTTGCCTGGAAAGTAGAAATGACGTTAACTTTCACACTGGTTGCTATTATTCGTTCTATACGATGGAAAAACTGTTATATTTATATTGTATTTTATGCTTCGGGCGTTGACTTCTAAGGCCCTAGCTGTTTGATCTGGTGGAGCAACGCCCTAGAGTGTAGCCTAGGTTGCCCGGAACGTAGAAATGACCATAACTTTCACACTGGTTGCTATTATTCGTTTTATACGATGGAAAAACTGTTATAGTCATATTGTATTTTATGCTTCTGGCGTTGCCTTCTTAGGCCCTAACTGTTCGAACTGGTGCAACAACGCCCTAGAGTGAAGCCTAGGTTACCTGGAACGTAGAAATGACCCATACTTTCACACTGTATGCAATTATTCATTTTATACGATGGAACAGCTGTTGTATTTATATTGTATTTTATGCTTCTGGCGCTGACTTCTAGGGCACTAACTATTCGATCTGGTGGAGCAGCGCCCTGGGGTGAAGCCTAGGTTGCCCGGAACGTAGAAATGACCATAGCTTTCAAACTGGTTGCAATTAATCCTTTTATACGATGGAAAAACTGTTGTATTTTTATTGCATTTTATGCTTCCGGCGTTGACTTCTAAGGCCGTAACTATTCAATCTGTTGGAGCAACGCCCTAGGGTGAAGCCTAGGTTGCCCGGAAAGTAAAAATGACGTTAACCTTCATACTGGTTGCAATTATACGTTTTATACGATGGAAAAACTGTTGTATTTATATTGTTTTTTATGCTTCTGGCATTGACTTCTAAGGCACTAACTATTCGATCTGGTGGAGCAACGCCCGAGGGTGAAGCCTAGGTTGCCTGGAACGTAGGACTGACCATAACTTTTACACTGGTAGCAATTATTCGTTTTATACAATGGAAAAACTGTTATATTTATATTGTTTTTTATGCTTCTGGCATTGACTTCTAAGGCACTAACTATTCGATCTGGTGGAGCAACGCCCGAGGGTGAAGCCTAGGTTGACCGGAACGTAGAAATGACCATAACTTTCACACCGGTAGCAATTATTCGTTTTACACGATGGAAAAGCTGTTCTATTTATTTTGTATTTTATGCATCGGGCGTGGCTTCTAAGGCCCTAACTATTCAATATGTTGGAGCAACGCCCGAGGGTGAAGCCTAGGTTGCCCGGAACGTAGGACTGACCATAACTTTTACACTGGTAGCAATTATTCGTTTTATACAATGGAAAAACTGTTCTATTTATTTTGTATGTTATGCTTCGGGCGTTGACTTCTAAGGCCCTAGCTGTTTGATCTGGTGGAGCAACGCCCTAGAGTGAAGCCTAGGTTGCCCGGAACGTAGAATAGACCGTAACTTTCACACTGGTTGCAAATATTCCTGTTATATGATGGAAAAACTGTTGTATTTTTATTGAATTATATGCTTCGGGCATTAACTTCTAAGGCCCTATCTATTCAATCTGTAAGAGCAACGCCCTAGGGTGTAGCCTAGGTTGCCCGTAAGGTAGAAATGACCATAGCTTTCATACTGGTTGCAATTATTCGTTTTGTATGATGGAAAAACTGTTGTATTTATATTGTGTTTTATGCTTCTGGCGTTCACTTCTTAGGCCCTAACCATTCGATCTGGTGGAACAACGCCCTATGGTGAAGCCTAGGTTGACCGGAACGTAGAAATGACCATAACTTTCACACTGGTTGCTATTATCCGTTCTATTCTATGGAAAAACTGTTATATTTATATTGTATCTTATGCTTCTGGCGTTGACTTCTTAGGCCCTAACAGTTCGAACTGGTGGGACAGCGACCTAGAGTGAGGCCTAGGTAGCCCGGAACGTAGAAATGACCATCACTTCCATAATGGTAGCAATTATTCGTTTTATACGATGGAGAAACTGTTGTACTTATATTGTATTTTATGCTTCTGGCGTTGACTTCTAAGGCCATAACTATTCGACCTGGTGGAGCAACGCCCTAGAGTGAAGCCTAGGTTGCCCGGAACGTAGAAATGACCATCACTTTCAAACTGGTTGCAATTAATCCTTTTATACGATGGAAAAACTGTTGTATTTTTACTGCATTTTATGCTTCCGGCGTTGACTTCTAAGGCCCTATCTATTCAATCTGTTGGTGCAACGCCCTAGGGTGAAGCCTAGGTTGCCCGGAAAGTAGAAATGACGATAACTTTCATACTGGTTGCAATTATTCGTTTTATACGATATAAAAATTGTTGTATTTATATTGTATTTTATGCTTCTGGCGTTGACTTCTAAGGCACTAGCTATTCGATCTGGTGGAGCAACGACCTAGAGTGAAGCCTAAGTTGCCCGGAACGTAGCAATAACCATCACTTTCAGACTGGTTGCAAATATTCCTGTTATATGACGGAAAAACTGTTGTATTTTTATTGCATTATATGCTTCGGGCATTAACTTCCAAGGCCCTAGCTATAGAATCAGTAAGAGCAACGCCCTAGTGTGTAGCCTAGGTTGCCCGTAAAGTAGAAATGACCATAGCTTTCATACTGGTTGCAATTATTCGTTTCGTATGATGGAAAAACAGTTGTATTTATATTGTATTTCATGCTTCTGGCGTTCACTTCTTAGGCCCTAACTATTCGATCTGGTGCAACAACGCCCTATGGTGAAGCCTAGGTTGACCGGAACGTAGAAATGACTATAACTTTCACACCTGTAGCAATTATTCGTTTTACACGATGGAAAAACTGGTGTATTTATTTTTTATTTTATGCATCGGGCGTTGACTTCTAAGGCCCTAACTATTCAATCTGTTGGAGCAACTCCCTAGGGTGAAGCCTAGGTTGCCTGGAAAGTAGAAATGACGTTAACTTTCACACTGGTTGCTATTATTCCTTCTATACGATGGAAAAACTGTTATATTTATATTGTATTTTATGCTTCGGGCGTTGACTTCTAAGGCCCTAGCTGGTTGATCTGGTGGAGCAACGCCCTAGAGTGTAGCCTAGGTTGCCCGGAACGTAGAAATGACCATAACTTTCACACTGGTTGCTATTATTCGTTTTATACGATGGAAAAACTGTTATATTCATATTGTATTTTATGCTTCTGGCGTTGCCTTCTTAGGCCCTAACTGTTCGAACTGGTGCAACAACGCCCTAGAGTGAAGCCTAGGTTACCTGGAACGTAGAAATGACCCATACTTTCACACTGTATGCAATTATTCATTTTATACGATGGAAAAGCTGTTGTATTTATATTGTATTTTATGCTTCTGGCGCTGACTTCTAGGGCACTAACTATTCGATCTGGTGGAGCAGCGCCCTGGGGTGAAGCCTAGGTTGCCCGGAACGTAGAAATGACCATAGCTTTCAAACTGGTTGCAATTAATCCTTTTATACGATGGAAAAACTGTTGTATTTTTATTGCATTTTATGCTTCCGGCGTTGACTTCTAAGGCCCTAACTATTCAATCTGTTGGAGCAACGCCCTAGGGTGAAGCCTAGGTTGCCCGGAAAGTAAAAATTACGTTAACCTTCATACTGGTTGCAATTATACGTTTTATACGATGGAAAAACTGTTGTATTTATATTGTTTTTTATGCTTCTGGCATTGACTTCTAAGGCACTAACTATTCGATCTGGTGGAGCAACGCCCTAGAGTGGAGCCGAGGTTGCCCGGAACGTAGAAATGACCATCACTTTCAAACTGGTTGGAATTATTCCGGTTATATGATGGAAAAACTGTTGTATTTTTATTGCATTTTATGCTTCGGGCATTGACTTCTAAGGCCCTAACTATTCAATCTGTTGGAGCAACGCCCTAGGGTGAAACCTAGGTTGCCCGGAAAGTAGAAATGACCATCACTTTCAAACTGGTTGCAATTAATTCTTTTATACGATGGAAAAACTGTTGTATTTTTATTGCATTTTATGCTTCCGGCGTTGACTTCTAAGGCCCTAACTATTCAAACTGTTGGAGCAACGCCCTGTGGAGAAGCCTAGGTTGCCCGGAACGTAGAAATGACCATAACCTTCACACTGGTTGCTATTATTCGTTTTATACGATGGAAAAACTGTTATATTCATATTGTATTTTATGCTTCTGGCGTTGCCTTCTTAGGCCCTAACTGTTCGATCTGGTGCAACAACGCCCGAGAGTGAAGCCTAGGTTACGCGGAACGTAGAAATGACCAGTACTTTCACACTGTTTGCAATTATTCATTTTATACGACGGAAAAGCTGTTGTATTGATATTGTATTTTATGCTTCTGGCGTTGACTTCTAAGGCCGTAGCTATTAGCTGTGGTGGAGCAACGCCCTACAGTGACGCGTAGGTTGCCCGGAACGTAGAAATGACCATTAATTTCACAATGTTTGCAATTATTCATTTTATACAATGGAAAAACGGTTGTACTTATATTGTGTTTTATTCTTCTGGCGTTGAATTCCAAGTCCCTAGCTATTCGATCTGGTGAAGCAACGCCCTAGAGTGAAACCTAGGTTGCCCGGAACGTAGAAATGACCATAACTATCACACTGGATGCTATTATTCGTTCTATACGATGGAAAGACTGTTATACTTATATTGTATCTTATGCTTCTGGCGTTGACTTCTTAGGCCCTAACAATTCGATCTGGTGGAACAACGCCCTAGAGTGAAGCCTAGGTTGTCAGAAACGTAGAAATGAACATCACTTTCACACTGGTAGCAATTATTCGTTTTATACAATGGAAAAACTGTTCTACTTTTTTTGTATTTTATGCTTCGGGCGTTGACTTCTAAGGCCCTAACTATTCGATCTGGTGGAGCAACGTTCTAGAGTGAAGCCTAGGTTGCCCGGAACGTAGAAATGACCAGAACTTTCACACTGGTTGCTATTATTCGTCTTATACGATGGAAAAACTGTTATATTTATATTGTATTTTATGCTTCTGGCGTTGTCTTCTTAGGCCCTAACTTTTCGATCTGGTGGTACAACGCCCTAGAGTGAAGCCTAGGTCGCCCGGAACGTAGAAATGACCATCACTTTCACACTGGTAGCAATTATTCGTTTAATACAATGGAAAAACTGTTCTATTTATTTTGTATTTTATGCTTCGGGCGTTGACTTCTAAGGCCCTAACTATTCGATCTGGTGGAGCAACGCCCTAGAGTGAAGCCTAGGTTGCCCGGAACGTAGAAATGAACATAACTTTCACACTGGTGGCAATTATTCGTTTTATACAATGGAAAAGGTGTTCTATTTATTTTGTATTTTATGCTTCGGGCGTTGACTTCTTTGGCCCTACCTATTCGATCTGGTGGAGCAACACCCTACAGTCAAGTCTAGGTTGCCCGGAACGTAGAAATGACCATAACATTCACACAGGTTGCAATTATTCATGCTATACGTTGGAAAAACTGTTGCATTTTTATTGTAATTTATGCTTCTAGCGTTGACTACAAAGGCCGTAGCTGTTCGATGTGGTGCAGCAACGCCCTGGAGTGAAGCCTAGGTTGTCTGGAACGTAGGAATGACCATCACTTTCACACTGGTTGCAATTATTCCTGTTATACGATGGAAAATCTCTTGTATATTTATTGTATTTTATGCTTCGGGCGTTGACTTCCATGGCCCTACCTATTCGGTTTGGTGGCGCAACACCCTACAGTGAAGTCTAGGTTGTCAGAAACGTAGAAATGAACATAACTTTCACACTGGTAGCAATTATTCGTTTTATACAATGTAAAAACTGTTCTATTTATTTTGTATTTTATGCTTCGGGCGTCTACTTCTAAGGCCCTAACTATTCGATCTGGTGGAGCAACGCCCTAGAGTGAAGCCTAGTTTGCCCGGAACGTAGAAATGATCATCACTTTCAAACTGGTTGCAATTAATCCTTTTATACGATGGAAAAACTGTTGTATTTATATTGCATTTTATGCTTCGGGCGTAGACTTCTATGGCCCTACCCATTCGATCTGGTGGAGCAACACCCTACAGTGAAGCCTAGGTTGCGCGGAACGTAGATATGACCATAACCTTCACACAGGTTGCAATTATTCGTTTTCTACGACGGAAAAGCTGTTGTATTTAAATTGTATTTTATGCTTCGGGTGTTGACTTCTTAGACCCTAACTCTTCGATCTGGTGGAGCAACGCCTCAGAGTTAAGTCTAGGATGCCCGAAACGTCGAAATGATCGTTACTTTCGCACTGGTTGCAATTAGTCATGCTATACAATGGAAAAATTGTTGTATTTATACTGTATTTTATGCTTCTGGCGTTGACTTCTAAGGCCGTAGCTATTCGATGTGGTGGAGCAACGCCCTAGAGTGAAGCCTAGGTTGCCCGGAACGTAGAAATGCCCATTACTTTCACACTGGTTGCAATTATTAGTTTTATACTATGGAAAAACTGTTCTATTTATTTTGTATTTTATGCTTCGGGCGTAGACTTCTATGACCCTACCTATTCGATCTGGTGGAGCAACACCCTACAGTGAAGCCTAGGATGCCCGGAACGTAGATATGGCCATAACCTTCACACTGGTTGCTATTAATCGTTTTATACGATGGAAAAACTGTTATATTTATACCGTATTTTATGCTTCTGGCGTTGACTTCTTAGGCCCTAAGTGTTCGATCTGGTGGAGCAACGCCCTAGAGTGAAGCCTAGGTTGCCCGGAACGTAGGAATGATCATCACTTTCAAACTGGTTGCAATTAATCCTTTTCTACGATGGAAAAACTGTTGTATTTATATTGCATTTTATGCTTCGGGCGTAGACTTCTATGGCCCTACCCATTCGATCTGGTGGAGCAACACCCTACAGTGAAGCCTAGGTTGCCCGGAACGTAGATATGACCATAACCTTCACACAGGTTGCAATTATTCGTTTTCTACGATGGAAAAGCTGTTGTATTTAAATTGTATTTTATGCTTCCGGTGTTGACTTCTTAGACCCTAAGTCTTCGAACTGGTGGAGCAACGCCTCAGAGTTAAGTCTAGGATGCCCGAAACGTCGAAATGATCGTTACTTTCGCACTGGTTGCAATTAGTCATGCTATACAATGGAAAAATTGTTGTATTTATACTGTATTTTATGCTTCTGGCGTTGACTTCTAAGGTCGTAGCTATTCGATGTGGTGGAGCAACGCCCTAGAGTGAAGCCTAGGTTGCCCGGAACGTAGAAATGCCCATTACTTTCACACTGGTTGCAATTATTAGTTTTATACGATGGAAAAACTGTTCTATTTATTTTGTATTTTATGCTTCGGGCGTTGACTTCTAAGGCCCTAACTATTCAATCTGTTGGAGCAACGGCCTCGGGTGAAGCCTAGGTTGCCCGGAAAGTAGAAATGACCATACCTTTCATACTGGTTGCAATTATTTGTTTTATACGATGGAAAAGCTGTTATATTTATATTGTATTTTATGCTTGTGGCGTTAACTTCATAGGCCCTAACTATTCGATCTGGTGGAGCAACGTCCTAGAGTGAAGCCTAGGTTGCCCGGAAAGTAGAAATAACCACAACTTTCATACTTGTTGCAATTATTCGTTTTATACGATGGAAAAGCTGTTATATTTATATTGTATTTTATGCTTGTGGCGTTGACTTCTTAGGCGCTAACTATTCGATCTGGTGGAGCGACGCCCTAGAGTGAAGCCTAGGTTGCCCAGAACGTAGAAATGACCTTCACTTTCACACTGGTTGCAATTATTCCTGTTATACGATGGAAAAACTCTTGTATATTTATTGTATTTTATGCTTCGGGCGTTGACTTCCATGGCCCTACCTATTCGATTTGGTGGAGCAGCACCCTACAGTGAAGCCTAGGTTGTCAGAAATGTAGAAATGAACATACCTTTCACACAGGTAGCAACTATTCGTTTTATACAATGGAAAAACTGTTCTATTTATTTTGTATTTTATGCTTCGGGCGTTGACTTCTAAGGCCCTAACTATTCGATCTGGTGGAGCAACGCCCTAGGGTGAAGCCTAGGTTGCCCGGAAAGTAGAAATAGCCACAACTTTCATACCTGTTGCAATTATTCGTTTTTTACGATGGAAAAACTGTTATATTTATATTGTATTTTATGCTTCTGGCGTTGACTTCTATGGCCCTACCTATTCGATTTGGTGGAGCAACACCCTACAGTGAAGCCTAGGCTGTCAGAAACGTAGAAATGAACATAACTTTCACACTGGTAGCAATTATTCGTTTTATACAATGGAAAAGCTGTTCTATTTATTTTGTATTTTATGCTTCGGGCGTTGACTTCTAAGGCCCTAACTATTCGATCTGGTGGAGCAACGCCCTAGAGTGAACCCTAGGTTGTCAGAAACGTAGAAATGAACATAACTTTCACACTGGCAGCAATTATTCGTTTTATACAATGGAAAAACTGTTGTATTTATACTGTATTTTATGCTTCTGGCGTTGACTTCTAAGGCCGTAGCTATTCGATGTGGTGGAGCAACGCCCTAGAGTGAAGCCTAGGTTGCCCGGAACGTAGAAATGCCCATTACTTTCACACTGGTTGCAATTATTAGTTTTATACTATGGAAAAACTGTTCTATTTATTTTGTATTTTATGCTTCGGGCGTAGACTTCTATGACCCTACCTATTCGATCTGGTGGAGCAACACCCTACAGTGAAGCCTAGGATGCCCGGAACGTAGATATGGCCATAACCTTCATACTGGTTGCTATTAATCGTTTTATACGATGGAAAAACTGTTATATTTATACCGTATTTTATGCTTCTGGCGTTGACTTCTTAGGCCCTAAGTGTTCGATCTGGTGGAGCAACGCCCTAGTGTGAAGCCTAGTTTGCCCGGAACGTAGAAATGATCATCACTTTCAAACTGGTTGCAATTAATCCTTTTATACGATGGAAAAACTGTTGTATTTATATTGCATTTTATGCTTCGGGCGTAGACTTCTATGGCCCTACCAATTCGATCTGGTGGAGCAACACCCTACAGTGAAGCCTAGGTTGCGCGGAACGTAGATATGACCATAACCTTCACACAGGTTGCAATTATTCGTTTTCTACGACGGAAAAGCTGTTGTATTTAAATTGTATTTTATGCTTCCGGTGTTGACTTCTTAGACCCTAACTCTTCGATCTGGTGGAGCAACGCCTCAGAGTTAAGTCTAGGATGCCCGAAACGTCGAAATGGTCGTTACTTTCACACTGGTTGCAATTAGTCATGCTATACAATGGAAAAATTGTTGTATTTATACTGTATTTTATGCTTCTGGCGTTGACTTCTAAGGCCGTAGCTATTCGATGTGGTGGAGCAACGCCCTAGAGTGAAGCCTAGGTTGCCCGGAACGTAGAAATGCCCATTACTTTCACACTGGTTGCAATTATTAGTTTTATACTATGGAAAAACTGTTCTATTTATTTTGTATTTTATGCTTCGGGCGTTGACTTCTAAGGCCCTAACTATTCAATCTGTTGGATCAACGCCCTAGAGTGAAGCCTAGGTTGCCCGCAACGTAGAAATGACCAGAACTTTCACACTGGTTGCTATTATGCGTTTTATACGATGGAGAAACTGTTATATTTATATTGCATTTTATGCCTCTGGCGTTGACTTCTATGGCCCTACCTATTCGATTTGGTGGAGCAACGCCCTACAGTGAAGCCTAGGCTGTCAGAAACGTAGAAATGAACATAACTTTCACACTGGTAGCAATTATTCGTTTTCTACGATGGAAAAGCTGATGTATTTATATTGTATTTTATGCTTCCGGTGTTGACTTCTAAGGCCCTAACTATTCAATCTGTTGGAGCAACGCCCTAGGGTGAAGCCTAGGTTGCCCGGAAAGTAGAAATGACCATAACTATCACACTGGTAGGAATTATTCGTTTTATACGATGGAAAAACTGTTCTATTTATTTTGTATTTTATGCTTCTGGCGTTGACTTCTTAGGCCCTATCTATTCCATCTGGTGGAACGACGCCCTAGAGTGAAGCCTAGGTTGCCCAGAACGTAGAAATGACCATCACTTCCACACTGGTTGCAATTATTCCTGTTCTACGATGGAAAAGCTCTTGTATATTTAATGTATTTTATGCTTCGGGCGTGACTTCTATGGCCCTACCTATTCGATCTGGTGGAGCAACGCCCTACAGTCAAGCCTAGGTTGCCCGGAACGTAGAAATGAACATAACTTTCACACTGGTAGCAATTATTCGTTTTATACAATGGAAAAACTGTTCTATTTATTTTGTATTTTATGCTTCGGGCGTTGACTTCTATGGCCCGACCTATTCGATCTGCTGGAGCAACACCCTAGAGTCAAGCCTAGGTTGCCCGGAACGTAGAAATGACCATAACATTCACACCGGTTGCAATTATTCATGCTATACGTTGGAAAAACTATTGCATTTTTATTGTAATTTATGCTTGTAGCGTTGACTGCTAAGGCCGTAGCTATTAGATGTGGTGGAGTAACGCCCTAGAGTGACGCCTACGTTGCCTGGAACGTAGAAATGACCATTACTTTCACAATGTTGCCAATTATTCATTTTATACGATGGAAAAACTGTTGTACTTATATTGTATTTTATTTTTATGGCGTTGAATTCTAAGTCCCTAGCTATGCGATCTAGTGGAGCAACGTCCTAGAGTGAAACCTAGGTTGCCCGGAACGTAGAAATTACCATAACTTTCACACTGGTAGGAATTATTCGTTTTATACGATGGAAAAACTGTTGTACTTAAACCGTATTTTATGCTTCTGGCGTTGACTTCTTATGCCCTACCTATTCCATCTGGTGGAACAACGCCCTAGGGAGAAGCCTGGGTTGCCCGGAACGTAGAAATGACCATAACATTCACACCGGTAGCAATTATTCGTTTTATACGATGGAAAAACTGTTCTATTTATTTTGTATTTTATGCTTCGGGCGTTGACTTCTAAGGCCCTAACTATTCAATCTGTTGGAGCAACGCCCTAGGGTGAAGCCTAGGTTGCCCGGAAAGTAGAAATAACCACAACTTTCATACTTGTTGCAATTATTCGTTTTATACGATGGAAAAACTGTTATAATAATATTGTATTTTATGCTTCTGACGTTGTCTTCTAAGGCCCTAACTATTCAATCTGTTGGAGCAACGCACTAGGGTGAAGCCTAGGTTGCCCGGAAAGTAGAAATAACCACAACTTTCATACTTGTTGCAATTATTCGTTTTATACGATGGAAAAACTGTTATTCTTCTATTGTATTTTAGGCTTCTGGCGTTGCCTTCTTAGGCCCTAACTATTCGATGTGGTGGAACGACGTCCTAGAGTGAAGCCTAGGTTGCCCAGAACGTAGAAATGACCATCACTTTCACACTGGTTGCAATTATTCCTGTTATACAATGGAAAAACTCTTGTATATTTATTGTATTTTATGCTCCGGGCGTTGACTTCCATGGCCCTACCTATTCGATATGGTGGAGCAACACCCTACAGTGAAGCCTAGGTTGTCAGAAACGTAGAAATGAACATAACTTTCACACAGGTAGCAACTATTCGTTTTATACAATGGAAAAACTGTTCTATTTATTTTGTATTTTATGCTTCGGGCGTTGACTTCTAAGGCCCTAACTATTCGATCTGGTGGAGCAACGCCCTAGGGTGAAGCCTAGGTTGCCCAGAACGTAGAAATGACCATCACTTCCACACTGGTTGCAATTATTCCTGTTCTACGATGGAAAAGCTCTTGTATATTTAATGTATTTTATGCTTCGGGCGTGACTTCTATGGCCCTACCTATTCGATCTGGAGGAGCAACGCCCTACAGTCAAGCCTAGGTTGCCCGGAACGTAGAAATGAACATAACTTTCACACTGGTAGCAATTATTCGTTTTATACAATGGAAAAACTGTTCTATTTATTTTGTATTTTATGCTTCGGGCGTTGACTTCTATGGCCCGACCTATTCGATCTGGTGGAGCAACACCCTAGAGTCAAGCCTAGGTTGCCCGGAACGTAGAAATGACCATAACATTCACACCGGTTGCAATTATTCATGCTATACGTTGGAAAAACTATTGCATTTTTATTGTAATTTATGCTTGTAGCGTTGACTGCTAAGGCCGTAGCTATTAGATGTGGTGGAGTAACGCCCTAGAGTGACGCCTACGTTGCCTGGAACGTAGAAATGACCATTACTTTCACAATGTTGCCAATTATTCATTTTATACGATGGAAAAACTGTTGTACTTATATTGTATTTTATTTTTATGGCGTTGAATTCTAAGTCCCTAGCTATGCGATCTAGTGGAGCAACGTCCTAGAGTGAAACCTAGGTTGCCCGGAACGTAGAAATTACCATAACTTTCACACTGGCAGGAATTATTCGTTTTATACGATGGAAAAACTGTTGTATTTAAACCGTATTTTATGCTTCTGGCGTTGACTTCTTATGCCCTACCTATTCCATCTGGTGGAACAACGCCCTAGGGAGAAGCCTGGGTTGCCCGGAACGTAGAAATGACCATAACATTCACACCGGTAGCAATTATTCGTTTTATACGATGGAAAAACTGTTCTATTTATTTTGTATTTTATGCTTCGGGCGTTGACTTCTAAGGCCCTAACTATTCAATCTGTTGGAGCAACGCCCTAGGGTGAAGCCTAGGTTGCCCGGAAAGTAGAAATAACCACAACTTTCATACTTGTTGCAATTATTCGTTTTATACGATGGAAAAACTGTTATATTAATATTGTATTTTATGCTTCTGACGTTGTCTTCTAAGGCCCTAACTATTCAATCTGTTGGAGCAACGCACTAGGGTGAAGCCTAGGTTGCCCGGAAAGTAGAAATAACCACAACTTTCATACTTGTTGCAATTATTCGTTTTATACGATGGAAAAACTGTTATTTTTCTATTGTATTTTAGGCTTCTGGCGTTGCCTTCTTAGGCCCTAACTATTCGATGTGGTGGAACGACGTCCTAGAGTGAAGCCTAGGTTGCCCAGAACGTAGAAATGACCATCACTTTCACACTGGTTGCAATTATTCCTGTTATACAATGGAAAAACTCTTGTATATTTATTGTATTTTATGCTCCGGGCGTTGACTTCCATGGCCCTACTTATTCGATTTGGTGGAGCAACACCCTACAGTGAAGCCTAGGTTGTCAGAAACGTAGAAATGAACATAACTTTCACACAGGTAGCAACTATTCGTTTTATACAATGGAAAAACTGTTCTATTTATTTTGTATTTTATGCTTCGGGCGTTGACTTCTAAGGCCCTAACTATTCGATCTGGTGGAGCAACGCCCTAGGGTGAAGCCTAGGTTGCCCGGAAAGTAGAAATAACCTCAACTTTCATACCTGTTGCAATTATTCGTTTTATACGATGGAAAAACTGTTATATTTATATTGTATTTTATGCTTCTGGCGTTGACTTCTATGGCCCTACCTATTCGATTTGGTGGAGCAACACCCTACAGTGAAGCCTAGGCTGTCAGAAACGTAGAAATGAACATAACTTTCACACTGGCAGCAATTATTCGTTTTATACAATGGAAAAACTGTTCTATTTATTTTGTATTTTATGCTTCGGGCGTTGACTTCTAAGGCCCTAACTATTCGATCTGGTGGAGCAACGCCCTAGAGTGAAGCCTAGGTTGCCCGCATCGTAGAAATGACCAGAACTTTCACACTGGTTGCTATTATTCGTTTTATACGATGTAGAAGCTGTTATATTTATATTGTATTTTATGCTTCTGGCGTTGACTTCTATGGCCCTACCTATTCGATTTGGTGGAGCAACACCCTACAGTGAAGCCTACGCTGTCAGAAACGTAGAAATGAACATAACTTTCGCACTGGTAGCAATTATTCGTTTTATACAATGGAAAAACTGTTCTATTTATTTTGTATTTTATGCTTCGGGCGTCTACTTCTAAGTCCCTAACTATTCGATCTGGTGGAGCAACGCCCTAGAGTGAAGCCTAGTTTGCCCGGAACGTAGAAATGATCATCACTTTCAAACTGGTTGCAATTAATCCTTTTATACGATGGAAAAACTGTTGTATTTATATTGCATTTTATGCTTCGGGCGTAGACTTCTATGGCCCTACCCATTCGATCTGGTGGAGCAACACCCTACAGTGAAGCCTAGGTTGCGCGGAACGTAGATATGACCATAACCTTCACACAGGTTGCAATTATTCGTTTTCTACGACGGAAAAGCTGTTGTATTTAAATTGTATTTTATGCTTCCGGTGTTGACTTCTTAGACCCTAACTCTTCGATCTCGTGGAGCAACGCCTCAGAGTTAAGTCTAGGATGCCCGAAACGTCGAAATGATCGTTACTTTCGCACTGGTTGCAATTAGTCATGCAATACAATGGAAAAATTGTTGTATTTATACTGTATTTTATGCTTCTGGCGTTGACTTCTAAGGCCGTAGCTATTCGATGTGGTGGAGCAACGCCCTAGAGTGAAGACTAGGTTGCCCGGAACGTAGAAATGCCCATTACTTTCACACTGGTTGCAATTATTAGTTTTATACTATGGAAAAACTGTTCTATTTATTTTGTATTTTATGCTTCGGGCGTTGACTTCTAAGGCCCTAACTATTCAATCTGTTGGAGCAACGCCCTAGGGTGAAGCCTAGGTTGCCCGGAAAGTAGAAATAACCACAACTTTCATACTTGTTGCAATTATTCGTTTTATACGATGGAAAAACTGTTATATTAATATTGTATTTTATGCTTCTGACGTTGTCTTCTAAGGCCCTAACTATTCAATCTGTTGGAGCAACGCACTAGGGTGAAGCCTAGGTTGCCCGGAAAGTAGAAATAACCACAACTTTCATACTTGTTGCAATTATTCGTTTTATACGATGGAAAAACTGTTATTTTTCTATTGTATTTTAGGCTTCTGGCGTTGCCTTCTTAGGCCCTAACTATTCGATGTGGTGGAACGACGTCCTAGAGTGAAGCCTAGGTTGCCCAGAACGTAGAAATGACCATCACTTTCACACTGGTTGCAATTATTCCTGTTATACAATGTAAAAACTCTTGTATATTTATTGTATTTTATGCTCCGGGCGTTGACTTCCATGGCCCTACCTATTCGATTTGGTGGAGCAACACCCAACAGTGAAGCGTAGGTTGTCAGAAACGTAGAAATGAACATAACTTTCACACTGGTGGCAATTATTCGTTTTATACAATGGAAAAGCTGTTCTATTTATTTTGTATTTTATGCTTCGGGCGTTGACTTCTTTGGCCCTACCTATTCGATCTGGTGGAGCAACACCCTACAGTCAAGCCTAGGTTGCCCGGAACGTAGAAATGACCATAACATTCACACAGGTTGCAATTATTCATGCTATACGTTGGAAAAACTGTTGCATTTTTATTGTAATTTATGCTTCTAGCGTTGACTACAAAGGCCGTAGCTGTTCGATGTGGTGGAGCAACGCCCTAGAGTGAAGCCTAGGTTGTCCGGAACGTAGGAATGACCATTACTTTCACACTGTTTGCTATTATTCATTTTATACGATGGAAAAGGTGTTGTATTTATATTGTATTTTATGCTTCTAGCGTTGACTGCTAAGGTCGTAGCTATTAGACGTGGTGGAGTAACGCCCTAGAGTGACGCCTACGTTGCCTGGAACGTAGAAATGACCATTACTTTCACAATGTTTCCAATTGTTCATTTTATACGATGGAAAAACTGTTGTACTTATATTGTATTTTATTCTTATGGCGTTGAATTCTAAGTCCCTAGCTATGCGATCTGGTGGAACAACTCCCTAGGGTGAAGCCTGGTTTGCCCGGAACGTAGAAATGACCATAACTTTCACACCGGTAGCAATTATTCGTTTTATACGATGGAAAAACTGTTCTATTTATTTTGTATTTTATGCTTCGGGCGATGACTTCTAAGGCCCTAACTATTCAATCTGTTGGAGCAACGCCCTAGGGTAAGGCCTAGGTTGCCCCGAAAGTAGAAATAACTACAACTTTCATACTTGTTGCAATTATTCGTTTTATACGATGGAAAAACTGTTATATTTATATTGTATTTTATGCTTCTGGCGTTGACTTCTTAGGCCCTAACTATTCCATCTGGCTGAACGGCGCCCTAGAGTGAAGCCTAGGTTGCCCAGAACGTAGAAATGACCATTACCTTCACACTGGTTGCAATTATTCCTGTTATACGATGGAAAAGCTCTTGTATATTTAATGTATTTTATGCTTCGGGCGTGACTTCTATGGCCCTACCTATTCGATCTGGTGGAGCAACGCCCTACAGTCAATCCTAGGTTGCCCGGAACGTTGAAATGAATATAACTTTCACACTGGTAGCAATTATTCGTTTTATACAATGGAAAAACTGTTCTATTTATTTTGTATTTTATGCTTCGGGCGTTGACTTCTATGGCCCGACCTATTCGATCTGGTGGAGCAACACCCTAGAGTCAAGCCTAGGTTGCCCGGAACGTAGAAATGACCATAACATTCACACCGGTTGCAATTATTCATGCTATACGTTGGAAAAACTATTGCATTTTTATTGTAATTTATGCTTGTAGCGTTGACTGCTAAGGCCGTAGCTATTAGATGTGGTGGAGTAACGCCCTAGAGTGACGCCTACGTTGCCTGGAACGTAGAAATGACCATTACTTTCACAATGTTGCCAATTATTCATTTTATACGATGGAAAAACTGTTGTACTTATATTGTATTTTATTCTTATGGCGTTGAATTCTAAGTCCCTAGCTATGCGATCTAGTGAAGCAACGTCCTAGAGTGAAACCTAGGTTGCCCGGAACGTAGAAATTACCATAACTTTCACACTGGTAGGAATTATTCGTTTTATACGATGGAAAAACTGTTGTACTTAAACCGTATTTTATGCTTCTGGCGTTGACTTCTTATGCCCTACCTATTCCATCTGGTGGAACAACGCCCTAGGGAGAAGCCTGGGTTGCCCGGAACGTAGAAATGACCATAACATTCACACCGGTAGCAATTATTCGTTTAATACGATGGAAAAACTGTTCTATTTATTGTGTATTTTATGCTTCGGGCGTTGACTTCTAAGGCCCTAACTATTCAATCTGTTGGAGCAACGCCCTAGGGTGAAGCCTAGGTTGCCCGGAAAGTAGAAATAACCACAACTTTCATACTTGTTGCAATGATTCGTTTTATACGATGGAAAAACTGTTATATTAATATTGTATTTTATGCTTCTGACGTTGTCTTCTAAGGCCCTAACTATTCAATCTGTTGGAGCAACGCACTAGGGTGAAGCCTAGGTTGCCCGGAAAGTAGAAATAACCACAACTTTCATACTTGTTGCAATTATTCGTTTTATACGATGGAAAAACTGTTATTTTTCTATTGTATTTTAGGCTTCTGGCGTTGCCTTCTTAGGCCCTAACTATTCGATGTGGTGGAACGACGTCCTAGAGTGAAGCCTAGGTTGCCCAGAACGTAGAAATGACCATCACTTTCACACTGGTTGCAATTATTCCTGTTATACAATGTAAAAAGTCTTGTATGTTTATTGTATTTTATGCTCCGGGCGTTGACTTCCATGGCCCTACCTATTCGATTTGGTGGAGCAACACCCTACAGTGAAGCCTAGGTTGTCAGAAACGTAGAAATGAACATAACTTTCACACTGGTGGCAATTATTCGTTTTATACAATGGAAAAGCTGTTCTATTTATTTTGTATTTTATGCTTCGGGCGTTGACTTCTTTGGCCCTACCTATTCGATCTGGTGGAGCAACACCCTACAGTCAAGCCTAGGTTGCCCGGAACGTAGAAATGACCATAACATTCACACAGGTTGCAATTATTCATGCTATACGTTGGAAAAACTGTTGCATTTTTATTGTAATTTATGCTTCTAGCGTTGACTACAAAGGCCGTAGCTGTTCGATGTGGTGGAGCAACGCCCTAGAGTGAAGCCTAGGTTGTCCGGAACGTAGGAATGACCATTACTTTCACACTGTTTGCTATTATTCATTTTATACGATGGAAAAGGTGTTGTATTTATATTGTATTTTATGCTTCTAGCGTTGACTGCTAAGGTCGTAGCTATTAGATGTGGTGGAGTAACGCCCTAGGGTAAAGCCTAGGTTGCCCGGAAAGTAGAAATAACTACAACTTTCATACTTGTTGCAATTATTCGTTTTATACGATGGAAAAACTGTTATATTTATATTGTATTTTATGCTTCTGGCGTTGACTTCTTAGGCCCTAACTATTCCATCTGGCTGAACGGCGCCCTAGAGTGAAGCCTAGGTTGCCCAGAACGTAGAAATGACCATCACCTTCACACTGGTTGCAATTATTCCTGTTATACGATGGAAAAGCTCTTGTATATTTAATGTATTTTATGCTTCGGGCGTGACTTCTATGGCCCTACCTATTCGATCTGGTGGAGCAACGCCCTACAGTCAATCCTAGGTTGCCCGGAACGTAGAAATGAATATAACTTTCACACTGGTAGCAATTATTCGTTTTATACAATGGAAAAACTGTTCTATTTATTTTGTATTTTATGCTTCGGGCGTTGACTTCTATGTCCCGACCTATTCGATCTGGTGGAGCAACACCCTAGAGTCAGGCCTAGGTTGCCCGGAACGTAGAAATGACCATCACATTCACACCGGTTGCAATTATTCATGCTATACGTTGGAAAAACTATTGCATTTTTATTGTTATTTATGCATGTAGCGTTGACTGCTAAGGCCGTAGCTATTAGATGTGGTGGAGTAACGCCCTAGAGTGACGCCTACGTTGCCTGGAACGTAGAAATGACCATTACTTTCACAATGTTTCCAATTATTCATTTTATACGATGGAAAAACTGTTGTACTTATATTGTACTTTATTCTTATGGCGTTGAATTCTAAGTCCCTAGCTATGCGATCTGTGGAGCAACGTCCTAGAGTGAAACCTAGGTTGCCCGGAACGTAGAAATTACCATAACTTTCACACTGGTAGGAATTATTCGTTTAATACGATGGAAAAACTGTTGTATATATAGTGAATTTTATGCTTCTGTCGCTGACTTCTAGGGCACTAACTATTCGATCTGGTGGAGCAGCGCCCCAGGGGGAAGCCTAGGTTGCCCGGAACGAAGAAATGACCATTACTTTCACACTGGTTGCAATAATTCCTGATATACGATGGAAAAACTGTTGCATCTTTATTGTATTTTATGCTTCTGGCGTTGACTTCTAAGGCCCTAACTATTCGATCTGGTGGAGCAACGCCCTAGAGTGAAGCCTAGGTTGCCCGGAAAGTAGAAATGACTATAACTTTCACACTGGTTGCAATTATTCGTTTTATACGATGGAAAAGCTGTTGTATTTATACCGTATTTTATGCTTCTGGCGTAGACTTCTTATACCCTAACCATTCCATCTGGTGGAACAACGCCCTAGGGTGATGCCTAGGTTGCCCGGAACGTAGAAATAACCATAACTTTCACACCGGTAGCAATTATTCGTTTTATACGATGGTAAAACTGTTGTATTTATATTGCATTTTATGCTTCGGGCGTTGACTTGTAAGGCCCTAGCTATTCAATCTGTTGGAGCAACGCCCTAGGGTGAAGCCTAGGTTGCCAGGAACTTAGAAATGACCATAACTTTCACACTGGTTGCTATTATTAGTCTTATACGATGGAAAAACTGTTCTATTTATTTTGTATTTTATGCTTCTGGCGTTGACTTCTTAGGCCCTAACTATTCCATCTGGTGGAACGACGCCCTAGAGTGAAGCCCAGGTTGCCCAGAACGTAGAAATGACCATCACTTCCACACTGGTTGCAATTATTCCTGTTCTACGATGGAAAAGCTCTTGTATATTTAATGTATTTTATGCTTCGGGCGTGACTTCTATGGCCCTACCTATTCGATCTGGTGGAGCAACGTCCTAGAGTGAAGCCTAGGTTGCCCAGAACGTAGAAATGACCATCACTTTCACACTGGTTGCAATTATTCCTGTTATACAATGGAAAAACTCTTGTATATTTATTGTATTTTATGCTCCGGGCGTTGACTTCCATGGCCCTACCTATTCGATTTGGTGGAGCAACACCCTACAGTGAAGCCTAGGTTGTCAGAAACGTAGAAATGAACATAACTTTCACACTGGTGGCAATTATTCGTTTTATACAATGGAAAAACTGTTCTATTTATTTTGTATTTTATGCTTCGGGCGTTGACTTCTAAGGCCCTAACTATTCGATCTGGTGGAGCAACGCCCTAGAGTGAAGTCTAGGTTCCCCAGAACGTAGAAATGACCATTACTTCCACACTGGTTGCTATTATTCGTTTTATACGATGGAAAAGGTGTTGTATTTATATTGTATTTTATGCTTCTAGCGTTGACTGCTAAGGTCGTAGCTATTAGATGTGGTGGAGTAACGCCCTAGAGTGACGCCTACGTTGCCTGGAACGTAGAAATGACCATTACTTTCACAATGTTTCCAATTATTCATTTTATACGATGGAAAAACTGTTGTACTTATATTGTATTTTATTCTTATGGCGTTGAATTATAAGTCCCTAGCTATGCGATCTGGTGGAGCAACGCCCTAGAGTGAAACCTAGGTTGCCCGGAACGTAGAAATTACCATAACTATCACACTGGTAGGAATTATTCGTTTTGTACGATGGAACAACTGTTCTATTGATTTTGTATTTCATGCTTCGGGCGTTGACTTCTAAGGCCCTAACTATTCAATCTGTTGGAACAACGCCCTAGGGTGAAGCCTAGGTTGCCCGGAAAGTAGAAATGACCATACCTTTCATACTGGTTGCAATTATTTGTTTTATACGATGGAAAAGCTGTTGTATTTATACCGTATTTTATGCTTCTGGCGTTGACTTCTTATGACCTAACTATTCCATCTGGTGGAACAACGCCCTAGGGTGAAGCCTGGTTTGCCCGGAACGTAGAAATGACCATAGCTTTCACACCGGTAGCAATTATTCGTTTTATACGATGGAAAAACTGTTCTATTTATTTTGTATTTTATGCTTCGGGCGATGACTTCTAAGGCCCTAACTATTCAATCTGTTGGAGCAACGCCCTAGGGTAAAGCCTAGGTTGCCCGGAAAGTAGAAATAACTACAACTTTCATACTTGTTGCAATTATTCGTTTTATACGATGGAAAAACTGTTATATTTATATTGTATTTTATGCTTCTGGCGTTGACTTCTTAGGCCCTAACTATTCCATCTGGCGGAACGGCGCCCTAGAGTGAAGCCTAGGTTGCCCAGAACGTAGAAATGACCATCACCTTCACACTGGTTGCAATTATTCCTGTTATACGATGGAAAAGCTCTTGTATATTTAATGTATTTTATGCTTCGGGCGTGACTTCTATGGCCCTACCTATTCGATCTGGTGGAGCAACGCCCTACAGTCAATCCTAGGTTGCCCGGAACGTAGAAATGAACATAACTTTCACACTGGTAGCAATTATTCGTTTTATACAATGGAAAAACTGTTCTATTTATTTTGTATTTTATGCTTCGGGCGTTGACTTCTATGTCCCGACCTATTCGATCTGGTGGAGCAACACCCTAGAGTCAGGCCTAGGTTGCCCGGAACGTAGAAATGACCATCACATTCACACCGGTTGCAATTATTCATGCTATACGTTGGAAAAACTATTGCATTTTTATTGTAATTTATGCTTGTAGCGTTGACTGCTAAGGCCGTAGATATTAGACGTGGTGGAGTAACGCCCTAGAGTGACGCCTACGTTGCCTGGAACGTAGAAATGACCATTACTTTCACTATGTTTCCAATTATTCATTTTATACAATGGAAAAACTGTTGTACTTATATTGTATTTTATTCTTATGGCGTTGAATTCTAAGTCCCTAGCTATGCGATCTGTGGAGCAACGTCCTAGAGTGAAACCTAGGTTGCCCGGAACGTAGAAATTACCATAACTTTCACACTGGTAGGAATTATTCGTTTAATACGATGGAAAAACTGTTGTATTTATAGTGAATTTTATGCTTCTGTCGCTGACTTCTAGGGCACTAACTATTCGATCTGGTGGAGCAGCGCCCCAGGGGGAAGCCTAGGTTGCCCGGAACGAAGAAATGACCATTACTTTCACACTGGTTGCAATAATTCCTGATATACGATGGAAAAACTGTTGCATCTTTATTGTATTTTATGCTTCTGGCGTTGACTTCTAAGGCCCTAACTATTCAATCTGTTGGAGCAACGCCCTAGGGTGAAATCTATGTTGCCCGGAAAGTAGAAATGCCCATAACTATCACACTGGTGGGAATTATTCGTTTTATACGATGGAAAAACTGTTCTATTTATTTTGTATTTTATGCTTCGGACGTTGACTTCTAAGTCCCTAACTATTCAATCTGTTGGAGCAACGCCCTAGGGTGGAGCCTAGGTTGCCCGGAAAGTAGAAATAACCACAACTTTCATACTTGTTGCAATTATTCGTTTTATACGATGGAAAAACTGTTATATTTATATTGTATTTTATGCTTCTGGCGTTGTCTTCTTAGGCCCTAACTATTCCATCTGGTGGAACGACGCCCTAGAGTGAAGCCTAGGTTGCCCAGAACGTAGAAATGACCATCACTTTCACACTGGTTGCAATTATTCCTGTTATACGATGGAAAAACACTTGTATATTTATTGTATTTTACGCTTCGGGCGTTGACTTCCATGGCCCTACCTATTCGATTTGGTGGAGCAACACCCTACAGTTAAGCCTAGGTTGTCAGAAACGCAGAAATGAACATAACTTTCACACTGGTAGCAATTATTCGTTTTATACAATGGAAAAACTGTTCTATTTATTTTGTATTTTATGCTTCGGGCGTTGACTTCTAAGGCCCTAACTATTCGATCTGGTGGAGCAACGCCCTAGAGTGAAGCCTAGGTTGCCCGGAACGTAGAAATGACCAGAACTTTCACACTGGTTGCTATTATTCGTTTTATACGATGGAAAAACTGTTATATTTATACTGTATTTTATGCTTCTGGCGTTGACTTCTTAGGCCCTAAGTGTTCGATCTGGTGGAGCAACGCCCTAGAGTGAAGCCTAGGTTGCCCGGAACGTAGAAATGATCATCACATTCAAACTGGTTGCAATTAATCCTTTTATACGATGGAAAAACTGTTGTATATATATTGCATTTTATGCTTCGGGCGTAGACTTCTATGGCCCTACCCATTCGATCTGGTGGAGCAACACCCTACAGTGAAGCCTAGGTTGCCCGGAACGTAGATATGACCATAACCTTCACACAGGTTGCAATTATTCGCTTTCTACGATGGAAAAGCTGTTGTATTTAAATTGTATTTTATGCTTCCGGTGTTGACTTCTTAGACCCTAACTCTTCGATCTGGTGGAGCAACGCCTCAGAGTTAAGTCTAGGATGCCCGAAACGTCGAAATGATCGTTACTTTCGCACTGGTTGTAATTAGTCATGCTATACAATGGAAAAATTGTTGTATTTATACTGTATTTTATGCTTCTGGCGTTGACTTCTAAGGCCGTAGCTATTCGATGTGGTGGAGCAACGCCCTAGAGTGAAGCCTAGGTTGCCCGGAACGTAGAAATGCCCATTACTTTCACACTGGTTGCAATTATTAGTTTTATACGATGGAAAAACTGTTCTATTTATTTTGTATTTTATGCTTCGGGCGTTGACTTCTAAGTCCCTAACTATTCAATCTGTTGGAGCAACGCCCTAGGGTGAAGCCTAGGTTGCCCGTAAAGTAGAAATGACCATACCTTTCATACTGGTTGCAATTATTTGTTTTATACGATGGAAAAGCTGTTGTATTTATACCGTATTTTATGCTTCTGGCGTTGACTTCTTATGCCCTAACCATTCCATCTGGTGGAACAACGCCCTAGGGTGAAGCCTGGGTTATCCGGAACGCAGAATTTGACCATAACTTTCACACCGGTAGCAATTATTCGTTTTATACGATGGAAAAGCTGTTCTATTTATTTTGTATTTTATGCTTCGGGCGTTGACTTCTAAGGCCCTAACTATTCAATCTGCTGGAGCAACGCCCTAGGGTGAAGCCTAGGTTGCCCGGAAAGTAGAAATAACCACAACTTTCATACTTGTTGCAATTATTCGTTTTATACGATGGAAAAACTGTTATATTTATATTGTATTTTATGCTTCTGGCGTTGACGTCTAGGGCACTAACTATTCGGTCTGGAGGAGCAACGCCCTAGAGTGAAGCCTAGGTTGCCCGGAAAGTAGAAATGACTATAACTTTCGCACTGGTTGCAATTATTCGTTTTATACAATGGAAAAACTGTTCTATTTATTTTGTATTTTATGCTTCGGGCGTTGACTTCTAAGGCCCCAACTATTCGATCTGGTGGAGCAACGCCCTAGAGTGAAGCCTAGGTTGCCCGCAACGTAGAAATGACCAGAACTTTCACACTGGTTGCTATTATTCGTTTTATACGATGGAGAAGCTGTTATATTTATATTGTATTTTATGCTTCTGGCGTTGACTTCTATGGCCCTACCTATTCGGTTTGGTGGAGCAACACCCTACAGTGAAGCCTAGGCTGTCAGAAACGTAGAAATGAAAATAACTTTCACACTGGTAGCAATTATTCGTTTTATACAATGGAAAAACTGTTCTATTTATTTTGTATTTTATGCTTCGGGCGTTGACTTCTGAGGCCCTAACTATTCGATCTGGTGGAGCAACGCCCTAGAGTGAAGCCTAGGTTGCCCGGAACGTAGAAATGATCATCACTTTCAAACTGGTTCCAATTAATCCTTTTATACGATGGAAAAACTGTTGTATTTATATTGCATTTGATGCTTCGGGCGTAGACTTCTATGGCCCTACCTATTCGATCTGGTGGAGCAACACCCTACAGTGAAGCCTAGGTTGCCCGGAACGTAGATATGACCATAACCTTCACACAGGTTGCAATTATTCGTTTTCTACGATGGAAAAGCTGTTGTATTTAGATTGTATTTTATGCTTCCGGTGTTGACTTCTTAGACCCTAACTCTTCGACCTGGTGGAGCAACGCCTCAGAGTTAAGTCTAGGATGCCCGAAACGTCGAAATGATCGTTACTTTCGCACTGGTTGCAATTAGTCATGCTATACAATGGAAAAATTGTTGTATTTATACTGTATTTTATGCTTCTGGCGTTGACTTCTAAGGCCGTAGCTTTTCGATGTGGTGGAGCAACGCCCTAGAGTGAAGCCTAGGTTGCCCGGAACGTAGAAATACCCATTACTTTCACACTGGTTGCAATTATTAGTTTTATACGATGGAAAATCTGTTCTATTTATTTTGTATTTTATGCTTCGGGCGTTGACTTCTAAGGCCCTAACTATTCAATCTGTTGGATCAACGCCCTCGGGTGAAGCCTAGGTTGCCCGGAAAGTATAAATGACCATACCTTTCATACTGGTTGCAATTATTTGTTTTATACGACGTATATGCTGTTGCATTTATACCGTATTTTATGCTTCTGGCGTTGACTTCTTATGCCCTAACTATTCCATCTGGTGGAACAACGACCTAGGGTGAATCCTGTGTTTCCGGGAACGTAGAAATGACCATAACTTTCAGACCGGTAGCAATTATTCGTTTTATACGATGGAAAAACTGTTCTATTTATTTTGTATGTTATGCTTCGGGCGTTGACTTCTAAGGCCCTAACTATTCAATCTGTTGGAGCAACGCACTAGGGTGAAGCCTAGGTTGCCCGGAAAGTAGAAATAACCACAACTTTCATACTTGTTGCAATTATTCGTTTTATACGGTGGAAAAGCTGTTATATTGATATTGTATTTTATGCCTCGGGCGTTGACTTCTTAGGCCCTAGCTATTCGATCTGGCGGAACGAAGCCCTAGAGTGAAGCCTAGGTTGGCCAGAACGTAGAAATGACCATCACTTTGACATTGGTTGCAATTATTCCTGTTATACAATGGAAAAACTCTTGTATATTTATTGTATTTTATGCTTCGGGCGTTGACTTCCATGGCCCTACCTATTCGATTTGGTGGAGCAACGCCCTAGAGTGAAGCCTAGGTTGCCCGCAACGTAGAAATGACCAGAACTTTCACACGGGTTGCTATTATTCGTTTTATACGATGGAGAAACTGTTATATTTATATCGTATTTTATGCTTCGGGCGTTGACTTCTTAGGCCCTAGCTATTCGATCTGGCCGAACGAAGCCCTAGAGTGAAGCCTAGGTTGCCCAGAACGTAGAAATGACCATCACTTTCACACTGGTTGCTATTATTCGTTTTATACGATGAAGAAACTGTTATATTTATATTGTATTTTATGCTTCTGGCGTTGACTTCTATGGCCCTACCTATCCGATTCGGTGGAGCAACACCCTACAGTGAAGCCTAGGCTGTCAGAAACGTAGAAATGAACATAACTTTCACACTAGTAGCAATTATTCGTTTTATACAATGGAAAAACTGACCTATTTATTTTGTATTTTATGCTTCGGGCGTTGACTTCTAAGGCCCTAACTATTCGATCTGGTGGAGCAACGCCCTACAGTGAAGCCTAGGTTGCCCGGAACGTAGAAATGACCAGAACTTTCACACTGGTTGCTATTATTCGATTTATACGATGGAAAAACTGTTATATTTATATTGTACTTTATGCTTCTGGCGTTGACTTCTTAGGCCCTAAGTGTTCGATCTGGTGGAGCAACGCCCTAGAGTGAAGCCTAGGTTGCCCGGAACGTAGAAATGATCATCACTTTCAAACTGGTTGCAATTTATCCTTTTATACGATGAAAAAACTGTTGTATTTATATTGCATTTTATGCTTCGGGCGTAGACTTCTATGGCCCTACCTATTCGATCTGGTGGAGCAACACCCTACAGTGAAGCCTAGGTTGCCCGGAACGTAGATATAACCATAACCTTCACACAGGTTGCAATTATTCGTTTTCTACGATGGAAAAGCTGTTGCATTTATACCGTATTTTATGCTTCTGGCGTTGACTTCTTATGCCCTAACTATTCCATCTGGTGGAACAACGCCCTAGGGTGAATCCTGTGTTTCCGGGAACGTAGAAATGACCATAACTTTCAGACCGGTAGCAATTATTCGTTTTATACGATGGAAAAACTGTTCTATTTATTTTGTATGTTATGCTTCGGGCGTTGACTTCTAAGGCCCTAACTATTCAATCTGTTGGAGCAACGCCCTAGGGTGAACCCTAGGTTGCCCGGAAAGTAGAAATAACCACAACTTTCATACTTGTTGCAGTTATTCGTTTTATACGATGGAAAAACTGTTATATTTATATTGTATTTTATGCTTCGGGCGTTGACTTCTTAGGCCCTAACTATTCGATCTGGCGGAACGAAGCCCTAGAGTGAAGCCTAGGTTGCCCAGAACGTAGAAATGACCATCACTTTCACACTGGTTGCAATTATTCCTGTTATACGATGGAAAAACTCTTGTATATTTATTGTATTTTATGCTTCGGGCGTTGACTTCCATGGCCCTACCTATTCGATCTGGTGGAGCAACGCCCTAGAGTGAAGCCTAGGTTGCCCGCAACGTAGAAATGACCAGAACTTTCACACTGGTTGCTATTATTCGTTTTATACGATGGAGAAGCTGTTATATTTATATTGTATTTTATGCTTCTGGCGTTGACTTCTATGGCCCTACCTATTCGGTTTGGTGGAGCAACACCCTACAGTGAAGCCTAGGCTGTCAGAAACGTAGAAATGAAAATAACTTTCACACTGGTAGCAATTATTCGTTTTCTACAATGGAAAAACTGTTCTATTTATTTTGTATTTTATGCTTCGGGCGTTGACTTCTGAGGCCCTAACTATTCGATCTGGTGGAGCAACGCCCTAGAGTGATGCCTAGGTTGCCCGGAACGTAGAAATGATCATCACTTTCAAACTGGTTCCAATTAATCCTTTTATACGATGGAAAAACTGTTGTATTTATATTGCATTTGATGCTTCGGGCGTAGACTTCTATGGCCCTACCTATTCGATCTGGTGGAGCAACACCCTACAGTGAAGCCTAGGTTGCCCGGAACGTAGATATGACCATAACCTTCACACAGGTTGCAATTATTCGTTTTCTACGATGGAAAAGCTGTTGTATTTAGATTGTATTTTATGCTTCCGGTGTTGACTTCTTAGACCCTAACTCTTCGACCTGGTGGAGCAACGCCTCAGAGTTAAGTCTAGGATGCCCGAAACGTCGAAATGATCGTTACTTTCGCACTGGTTGCAATTAGTCATGCTATACAATGGAAAAATTGTTGTATTTATACTGTATTTTATGCTTCTGGCGTTGACTTCTAAGGCCGTAGCTTTTCGATGTGGTGGAGCAACGCCCTAGAGTGAAGCCTAGGTTGCCCGGAACGTAGAAATACCCATTACTTTCACACTGGTTGCAATTATTAGTTTTATACGATGGAAAATCTGTTCTATTTATTTTGTATTTTATGCTTCGGGCGTTGACTTCTAAGGCCCTAACTATTCAATCTGTTGGATCAACGCCCTCGGGTGAAGCCTAGGTTGCCCGGAAAGTATAAATGACCATACCTTTCATACTGGTTGCAATTATTTGTTTTATACGACGTAAAAGCTGTTGCATTTATACCGTATTTTATGCTTCTGGCGTTGACTTCTTATGCCCTAACTATTCCATCTGGTGGAACAACGACCTAGGGTGAATCCTGTGTTTCCGGGAACGTAGAAATGACCATAACTTTCAGACCGGTAGCAATTATTCGTTTTATACGATGGAAAAACTGTTCTATTTATTTTGTATGTTATGCTTCGGGCGTTGACTTCTAAGGCCCTAACTATTCAATCTGTTGGAGCAACGCACTAGGGTGAAGCCTAGGTTGCCCGGAAAGTAGAAATAACCACAACTTTCATACTTGTTGCAATTATTCGTTTTATACGGTGGAAAAACTGTTATATTTATATTGTATTTTATGCCTCGGGCGTTGACTTCTTAGGCCCTAGCTGTTCGATCTGGCGGAACGAAGCCCTAGAGTGAAGCCTAGGTTGGCCAGAACGTAGAAATGACCATCACTTTGACATTGGTTGCAATTATTCCTGTTATACAATGGAAAAACTCTTGTATATTTATTGTATTTTATGCTTCGGGCGTTGACTTCCATGGCCCTACCTATTCGATTTGGTGGAGCAACGCCCTAGAGTGAAGCCTAGGTTGCCCGCAACGTAGAAATGACCAGAACTTTCACACGGGTTGCTATTATTCGTTTTATACGATGGAGAAACTGTTATATTTATATCGTATTTTATGCTTCGGGCGTTGACTTCTTAGGCCCTAGCTATTCGATCTGGCCGAACGAAGCCCTAGAGTGAAGCCTAGGTTGCCCAGAACGTAGAAATGACCATCACTTTCACACTGGTTGCTATTATTCGTTTTATACGATGAAGAAACTGTTATATTTATATTGTATTTTATGCTTCTGGCGTTGACTTCTATGGCCCTACCTATCCGATTTGGTGGAGCAACACCCTACAGTGAAGCCTAGGCTGTCAGAAACGTAGAAATGAACATAACTTTCACACTAGTAGCAATTATTCGTTTTATACAATGGAAAAACTGACCTATTTATTTTGTATTTTATGCTTCGGGCGTTGACTTCTAAGGCCCTAACTATTCGATCTGGTGGAGCAACGCCCTACAGTGAAGCCTAGGTTGCCCGGAACGTAGAAATGACCAGAACTTTCACACTGGTTGCTATTATTCGATTTATACGATGGAAAAACTGTTATATTTATATTGTACTTTATGCTTCTGGCGTTGACTTCTTAGGCCCTAAGTGTTCGATCTGGTGGAGCAACGCCCTAGAGTGAAGCCTAGGTTGCCCGGAACGTAGAAATGATCATCACTTTCAAACTGGTTGCAATTTATCCTTTTATACGATGAAAAAACTGTTGTATTTATATTGCATTTTATGCTTCGGGCGTAGACTTCTATGGCCCTACCTATTCGATCTGGTGGAGCAACACCCTACAGTGAAGCCTAGGTTGCCCGGAACGTAGATATAACCATAACCTTCACACAGGTTGCAATTATTCGTTTTCTACGATGGAAAAGCTGTTGTATTTAGATTGTATTTTATGCTTCCGGTGTTGACTTCTTAGACCCTAACTCTCCGACCTGGTGGAGCAACGCCTCAGAGTTAAGTCTAGGATGCCCGAAACGTCGAAATGATCGTTACTTTCGCACTGGTTGCAATTAGTCATGCTATACAATGGAAAAATTGTTGTATTTATACTGTATTTTATGCTTCTGGCGTTGACTTCTAAGGCCGTAGCTTTTCGATGTGGTGGAGCAACGCCCTAGAGTGAAGCCTAGGTTGCCCGGAACGTAGAAATACCCATTACTTTCACACTGGTTGCAATTATTAGTTTTATACGATGGAAAATCTGTTCTATTTATTTTGTATTTTATGCTTCGGGCGTTGACTTCTAAGGCCCTAACTATTCAATCTGTTGGATCAACGCCCTCGGGTGAAGCCTAGGTTGCCCGGAAAGTATAAATGACCATACCTTTCATACTGGTTGCAATTATTTGTTTTATACGACGTAAAAGCTGTTGCATTTATACCGTATTTTATGCTTCTGGCGTTGACTTCTTATGCCCTAACTATTCCATCTGGTGGAACAACGACCTAGGGTGAATCCTGTGTTTCCGGGAACGTAGAAATGACCATAACTTTCAGACCGGTAGCAATTATTCGTTTTATACGATGGAAAAACTGTTCTATTTATTTTGTATGTTATGCTTCGGGCGTTGACTTCTAAGGCCCTAACTATTCAATCTGTTGGAGCAACGCACTAGGGTGAAGCCTAGGTTGCCCGGAAAGTAGAAATAACCACAACTTTCATACTTGTTGCAATTATTCGTTTTATACGGTGGAAAAACTGTTATATTTATATTGTATTTTATGCCTCGGGCGTTGACTTCTTAGGCCCTAGCTGTTCGATCTGGCGGAACGAAGCCCTAGAGTGAAGCCTAGGTTGGCCAGAACGTAGAAATGACCATCACTTTGACATTGGTTGCAATTATTCCTGTTATACAATGGAAAAACTCTTGTATATTTATTGTATTTTATGCTTCGGGCGTTGACTTCCATGGCCCTACCTATTCGATTTGGTGGAGCAACGCCCTAGAGTGAAGCCTAGGTTGCCCGCAACGTAGAAATGACCAGAACTTTCACACGGGTTGCTATTATTCGTTTTATACGATGGAGAAACTGTTATATTTATATCGTATTTTATGCTTCGGGCGTTGACTTCTTAGGCCCTAGCTATTCGATCTGGCCGAACGAAGCCCTAGAGTGAAGCCTAGGTTGCCCAGAACGTAGAAATGACCATCACTTTCACACTGGTTGCTATTATTCGTTTTATACGATGAAGAAACTGTTATATTTATATTGTATTTTATGCTTCTGGCGTTGACTTCTATGGCCCTACCTATCCGATTTGGTGGAGCAACACCCTACAGTGAAGCCTAGGCTGTCAGAAACGTAGAAATGAACATAACTTTCACACTAGTAGCAATTATTCGTTTTATACAATGGAAAAACTGACCTATTTATTTTGTATTTTATGCTTCGGGCGTTGACTTCTAAGGCCCTAACTATTCGATCTGGTGGAGCAACGCCCTACAGTGAAGCCTAGGTTGCCCGGAACGTAGAAATGACCAGAACTTTCACACTGGTTGCTATTATTCGATTTATACGATGGAAAAACTGTTATATTTATATTGTACTTTATGCTTCTGGCGTTGACTTCTTAGGCCCTAAGTGTTCGATCTGGTGGAGCAACGCCCTAGAGTGAAGCCTAGGTTGCCCGGAACGTAGAAATGATCATCACTTTCAAACTGGTTGCAATTTATCCTTTTATACGATGAAAAAACTGTTGTATTTATATTGCATTTTATGCTTCGGGCGTAGACTTCTATGGCCCTACCTATTCGATCTGGTGGAGCAACACCCTACAGTGAAGCCTAGGTTGCCCGGAACGTAGATATAACCATAACCTTCACACAGGTTGCAATTATTCGTTTTCTACGATGGAAAAGCTGTTGCATTTATACCGTATTTTATGCTTCTGGCGTTGACTTCTTATGCCCTAACTATTCCATCTGGTGGAACAACGCCCTAGGGTGAAGCCTGTGTTTTCCGGAACGTAGAAATGACCATAACATTCACACCGGTAGCAATTATTCGTTTTATAGGATGGAAAAACTGTTCTATTTATTTTGTATGTTATGCTTCGGGCGTTGACTTCTAAGGCCCTAACTATTCAATCTGTTGGAGCAACGCCCTAGGGTGAACCCTAGGTTGCCCGGAAAGTAGAAATAACCACAACTTTCATACTTGTTGCAATTATTCGTTTTATACGATGGAAAAACTGTTATATTTATATTGTATTTTATGCTTCGGGCGTTGACTTCTTAGGCCCTAACTATTCGATCTGGCGGAACGAAGCCCTAGAGTGAAGCCTAGGTTGCCCAGAACGTAGAAATGACCATCACTTTCACACTGGTTGCAATTATTCCTGTTATACGATGGAAAAACTCTTGTATATTTATTGTATTTTATGCTTCGGGCGTTGACTTCCATGGCCCTACCTATTCGATCTGGTGGAGCAACGCCCTAGAGTGAAGCCTAGGTTGCCCGCAACGTAGAAATGACCAGAACTTTCACACTGGTTGCTATTATTCGTTTTATACGATGGAGAAGCTGTTATATTTATATTGTATTTTATGCTTCTGGCGTTGACTTCTATGGCCCTACCTATTCGGTTTGGTGGAGCAACACCCTACAGTGAAGCCTAGGCTGTCAGAAACGTAGAAATGAAAATAACTTTCACACTGGTAGCAATTATTCGTTTTATACAATGGAAAAACTGTTCTATTTATTTTGTATTTTATGCTTCGGGCGTTGACTTCTGAGGCCCTAACTATTCGATCTGGTGGAGCAACGCCCTAGAGTGAAGCCTAGGTTGCCCGGAACGTAGAAATGATCATCACTTTCAAACTGGTTCCAATTAATCCTTTTATACGATGGAAAAACTGTTGTATTTATATTGCATTTGATGCTTCGGGCGTAGACTTCTATGGCCCTACCTATTCGATCTGGTGGAGCAACACCCTACAGTGAAGCCTAGGTTGCCCGGAACGTAGATATGACCATAACCTTCACACAGGTTGCAATTATTCGTTTTCTACGATGGAAAAGCTGTTGTATTTAGATTGTATTTTATGCTTCCGGTGTTGACTTCTTAGACCCTAACTCTTCGACCTGGTGGAGCAACGCCTCAGAGTTAAGTCTAGGATGCCCGAAACGTCGAAATGATCGTTACTTTCGCACTGGTTGCAATTAGTCATGCTATACAATGGAAAAATTGTTGTATTTATACTGTATTTTATGCTTCTGGCGTTGACTTCTAAGGCCGTAGCTTTTCGATGTGGTGGAGCAACGCCCTAGAGTGAAGCCTAGGTTGCCCGGAACGTAGAAATACCCATTACTTTCACACTGGTTGCAATTATTAGTTTTATACGATGGAAAATCTGTTCTATTTATTTTGTATTTTATGCTTCGGGCGTTGACTTCTAAGGCCCTAACTATTCAATCTGTTGGATCAACGCCCTCGGGTGAAGCCTAGGTTGCCCGGAAAGTATAAATGACCATACCTTTCATACTGGTTGCAATTATTTGTTTTATACGACGTAAAAGCTGTTGCATTTATACCGTATTTTATGCTTCTGGCGTTGACTTCTTATGCCCTAACTATTCCATCTGGTGGAACAACGCCCTAGGGTGAATCCTGTGTTTCCGGGAACGTAGAAATGACCATAACTTTCAGACCGGTAGCAATTATTCGTTTTATACGATGGAAAAACTGTTCTATTTATTTTGTATGTTATGCTTCGGGCGTTGACTTCTAAGGCCCTAACTATTCAATCTGTTGGAGCAACGCACTAGGGTGAAGCCTAGGTTGCCCGGAAAGTAGAAATAACCACAACTTTCATACTTGTTGCAATTATTCGTTTTATACGGTGGAAAAACTGTTATATTTATATTGTATTTTATGCCTCGGGCGTTGACTTCTTAGGCCCTAGCTATTCGATCTGGCGGAACGAAGCCCTAGAGTGAAGCCTAGGTTGGCCAGAACGTAGAAATGACCATCACTTTGACATTGGTTGCAATTATTCCTGTTATACAATGGAAAAACTCTTGTATATTTATTGTATTTTATGCTTCGGGCGTTGACTTCCATGGCCCTACCTATTCGATTTGGTGGAGCAACGCCCTAGAGTGAAGCCTAGGTTGCCCGCAACGTAGAAATGACCAGAACTTTCACACGGGTTGCTATTATTCGTTTTATACGATGGAGAAACTGTTATATTTATATCGTATTTTATGCTTCGGGCGTTGACTTCTTAGGCCCTAGCTATTCGATCTGGCGGAACGAAGCCCTAGAGTGAAGCCTAGGTTGCCCAGAACGTAGAAATGACCATCACTTTCACACTGGTTGCTATTATTCGTTTTATACGATGAAGAAACTGTTATATTTATATTGTATTTTATGCTTCTGGCGTTGACTTCTATGGCCCTACCTATCCGATTTGGTGGAGCAACACCCTACAGTGAAGCCTAGGCTGTCAGAAACGTAGAAATGAACATAACTTTCACACTAGTAGCAATTATTCGTTTTATACAATGGAAAAACAGACCTATTTATTTTGTATTTTATGCTTCGGGCGTTGACTTCTAAGGCCCTAACTATTCGATCTGGTGGAGCAACGCCCTACAGTGAAGCCTAGGTTGCCCGGAACGTAGAAATGACCAGAACTTTCACACTGGTTGCTATTATTCGATTTATACGATGGAAAAACTGTTATATTTATATTGTACTTTATGCTTCTGGCGTTGACTTCTTAGGCCCTAAGTGTTCGATCTGGTGGAGCAACGCCCTAGAGTGAAGCCTAGGTTGCCCGGAACGTAGAAATGATCATCACTTTCAAACTGGTTGCAATTTATCCTTTTATACGATGAAAAAACTGTTGTATTTATATTGCATTTTATGCTTCGGGCGCTGACTTCCATGGCCCTACCTATTCGGTTTGGTGGAGCATCACCCTACAGTGAAGCCTAGGTTGTCAGAAACGTAGAAATGAACATAACTTTCACACTGGTAGCAATTATTCGTTTTATACAAAGGAAAAACTGTTCTATTTATTTTGTATTTTATGCTTCGGGCGTTGACTTCTAAGGCCCTAACTATTCGATCTGGTGGAGCAACACCCTAGAGTGAAGCCTAGGTTGCCCGCAACGTAGAAATGACCAGAACTTTCACACTGGTTGCTATTATTCGTTTTATACGATGGAGAAACTGTTATATTTATATTTTATTTTATGCTTCTGGCGTTGACTTCTATGGCCCTACCTATTCGATTTGGTGGAGCAACACCCTACAGTGAAGCCTAGGCTGTCAGAAACGTAGAAATGAACATAACTTTCACACTGGTAGCAATTATTCGTTTTATACAATGGAAAAACTGTTCTATTTATTTTGTATTTTATGCTTCGGGCGTTGACTTCTAGGGCCATAACTATTCGATCTGGTGGAGCAACGCCCTAGAGTGAAGCCTAGGTTGCCCGGAACGTAGAAATGACCAGAACTTTCACACTGGTTGCTATTATTCGTTTTATACGATGGAAAAACTGTTATATTTATATTGTACTTTATGCTTCTGGCGTTGACTTCTTAGGCCCTAAGTGTTCGACCTGGTGGAGCAACGCCCTAGAGTGAAGCCTAGGTTGCCCGGAACGTAGAAATGATCATCACTTTCAATCTGGTTGCAATTAATCCTTTTATACGATGGAAAAACTGTTGTATTTATATTGCATTTTATGCTTCGGGCGTAGACTTCTATGGCCCTACCTATTCGATCTGATGGAGCAACACCCTACAGTGAAGCCTAGGTTGCCCGGAACGTAGATATGACCATAACCTTCACACAGGTTGCAATTATTCGTTTTCTACGATGGAAAAGCTGTTGTATTTAAATTGTATTTTATGCTTCCGGTGTTGACTTCTTAGACCCTAGCTCTTCGACCTGGTGGAGCAACGTCTCAGAGTTAAGTCTAGGATGCCCGAAACGTCGAAATGATCGTTACTTTCGCACTGGTTGCAATTATTTGTTTTATACGACGGAAAAGCTGTTGCATTTATACCGTATTTTATGCTTCTGGCGTTGACTTCTTATGCCCTAACTATTCCATCTGGTGGAACAACGCCCTAGGGTGAAGCCTGTGTTTCGCGGAACGTAGAAATGACCATAACTTTCACACCGGTAGCAATTATTCGTTTTATACGATGGAAAAGCAGTTCTATTTATTTTGTATGTTATGCTTCGGGCGTTGACTTCTAAGGCCCTAACTATTCGATCTGGCGGAACGAAGCCCTAGAGTGAAGCCTAGGTTGCCCGGAAAGTAGACATAACCACAAATTTCATACTTGTTGCAATTATTCGTTTTATACGATGGAAAAACTGTTATATTTATATTGTATTTTATGCTTCGGGCGTTGACTTCTTAGGCCCTAACTATTCGATCTGGCGGAACGAAGCCCTAGAGTGAAGCCTAGGTTGCCCAGAACGTAGAAATGACCATCACTTTCACACTGGATGCAATTATTCCTGTTATACGATGGAAAAACTCTTGTATATTTATTGTATTTTATGCTTCGGGCGTTGACTTCCATGGCCCTACCTATTCGATCTGGTGGAGCAACAACCTACAGTGAAGCCTAGGTTGCCCGGAACGTAGATATGACCATAAGCTTCACACAGGTTGCAATTATTCGTTTCCTACGATGGAAAAGCTGTTGTATTTATATTGTATTTTATGCTTCCGGTGTTGACTTCTTAGACCCTAACTATTCAATCTGTTGGAGCAACGCCCTAGGGTGAAGCCTAGGTTGCCCGGAAAGTAGAAATAACCATAACTTTCATACTTGTTGCAATTATTCGTTTTATACGATGGAAAAACTGTTATTTTTATATTGTATTTTAGGCTTCTGGCGTTGCCTTCTTAGGCACTAACTATTCGATCTGGTGGAGCAGCGCCCTAGCGTGAAGCCTAGGTTGCCGGGAACGTAGAAATGACCAGAACTTTCACACTGGTAGGAATTATTCGTTTTATACGATGAAACGACTGTTCTATTCATTTTGTATTTCATGCTTCGGGCGTTGACTTCTAAGGCCCTAACTATTCAATCTGTTGTAACAACGCCCTATGGTGAAGCCTAGGTTGCCCGGAAAGTAGAAATGACTGTAACTTTCATACTGGTTGCAATTATTCGTTTTATACGATGGAAAAACTGTTGTATTTATATTGTATTTTATGCTTCTGGCGCTGACTTCTAGGGCACTAACTATTCGATCTGGTGGAGCAGCGCCCTAGGGTGAAGCCTAGGTTGCCGGGAACGTAGAAATGACCAGAACTTTCACACTGGTTGCTATTATTCGTTTTATACGATGGAGAAACTGTTATATTTATATTGTATTTTATGCTTCTGGCGTTGACTTCTATGGCCCTACCTATTCGATTTGGTGGAGCAACACCCTACAGTGAAGCCTAGGCTGTCAGAATCGTAGAAATGAACATAACTTTCACACTGGTAGCAATTATTCGTTTTATACAATGGAAAAACTGTTCTTTTTATTTTGTGTTTTATGCTTCTGGCGTTGACTTCTATGGCCCTACCTATTCGATTTGGTTGAGCAACACCCTACAGTGAAGCCTAGGCTGTCAGAAACGTAGAAATGAACATAACTTTCACACTGGTAGCAATTATTCGTTTTTACAATGGAAAAACTGTTCTATTTATTTTGTATTTTATGCTTCGGGCGTTGACTTCTAAGGCCCTAACTATTCGATCTGGTGTAGCACCGCCCTAGAGTGAAGCCTAGGTTGCCCGGAAAGTAGAAATAACCACAACTTTCATACTTGTTGCAATTATTCGTTTTAGACGATTGAAAAGCTGTTATATTTATATTGTATTTTATACTTCTGGCGTGGACTTCTTAGGCCCTAACTATTCGATCTGGTGGAGCGACGCCCTAGAGTGAAGCCTAGGTTGCCCGGAACGTAGAAATGACCATCACTTTCACACAGGTTGCAATTATTCCTGTTATACGATGGAAAAACTCTTGTATATTTATTGTATTTTATGCTTCGGGCGTTGACTTCCATGGCCCTACCTATTCGGTTTGGTGGAGCATCACCCTACAGTGAAGCCTAGGTTGTCAGAAACATAGAAATGAACATAACTTTCACACTGGTAGCAATTATTCGTTTTATACAAAGGAAAAACTGTTCTATTTATTTTGTATTTTATGCTTCGGGCGTTGACTTCTAAGGCCCTAACTATTCGATCTGGTGGAGCAACACCCTAGAGTGAAGCCTAGGTTGCCCGCAACGTAGAAATGACCAGAACTTTCACACTGGTTGCTATTATTCGTTTTATACGATGGAGAAACTGTTATATTTATATTTTATTTTATGCTTCTGGCGTTGACTTCTATGGCCCTACCTATTCGATTTGGTGGAGCAACACCCTACAGTGAAGCCTAGGCTGTCAGAAACGTAGAAATGAACATAACTTTCACACTGGTAGCAATTATTCGTTTTATACAATGGAAAAACTGTTCTATTTATTTTGTATTTTATGCTTCGGGCGTTGACTTCTAGGGCCATAACTATTCGATCTGGTGGAGCAACGCCCTAGAGTGAAGCCTAGGTTGCCCGGAACGTAGAAATGCCCATTACTTTCACACTGGTTGCAATTATTAGTTTTATACGATGGAAAAACTGTTCAATTTATTTTGTATTTTATGCTTCGGGCGTTGACTTCTAAGGCCCTAACTATTCAATCTGTTGGAGCAACGCCCTAGGGTGAAGCCCAGGTTGCCCGGAAAGTAGAAATAACCACAACTTTCATACTTGTTGCAATTATTCGTTTTATACGATGGAAAAACTGTTATTTTTATATTGTATTTTAGGCTTCTGGCGTTGCCTTCTTAGGCACTAACTATTCGATCTGGTGGAGCAGCGCCCTAGCGTGAAGCCTAGGTTGCCGGGAATGTAGAAATGACCAGAACTTTCACACTGGTAGGAATTATTCGTTTTATACGATGAAACGACTGTTCTATTCATTTTGTATTTCATGCTTCGGGCGTTGACTTCTAAGGCCCTAACTATTCAATCTGTTGTAACAACGCCCTATGGTGAAGCCTAGGTTGCCCGGAAAGTAGAAATGACTGTAACTTTCATACTGGTTGCAATTATTCGTTTTATACGATGGAAAAACTGTTGTATTTATATTGTATTTTATGCTTCTGGCGCTGACTTCTAGGGCACTAACTATTCGATCTGGTGGAGTAGCGCCCTAGGGTGAAGCCTAGGTTGCCGGGAACGTAGAAATGACCAGAACTTTCACACTGGTTGCTATTATTCGTTTTATACGATGGAGAAACTGTTATATTTATATTGTATTTTATGCTTCTGGCGTTGACTTCTATGGCCCTACCTATCCGATTTGGTGGAGCAACACCCTACAGTGAAGCCTAGGCTGTCAGAATCGTAGAAATGAACATAACTTTCACACTGGTAGCAATTATTCGTTTTATACAATGGAAAAACCGTTCTTTTTATTCTGTGTTTTATGCTTCTGGCGTTGACTTCTATGGCCCTACCTATTCGATTTGGTTGAGCAACACCCTACAGTGAAGCCTAGGCTGTCAGAAACGTAGAAATGAACATAACTTTCACACTGGTAGCAATTATTCGTTTTTACAATGGAAAAACTGTTCTATTTATTTTGTATTTTATGCTTCGGGCGTTGACTTCTACGGCCCTAACTATTCGATCTGGTGTAGCACCGCCCTAGAGTGAAGCCTAGGTTGCCCGGAAAGTAGAAATAACCACAACTTTCATACTTGTTGCAATTATTCGTTTTAGACGATTGAAAAGCTGTTATATTTATATTGTATTTTATACTTCTGGCGTGGACTTCTTAGGCCCTAACTATTCGATCTGGTGGAGCGACGCCCTAGAGTGAAGCCTAGGTTGCCCGGAACGTAGAAATGACCATCACTTTCACACAGGTTGCAATTATTCCTGTTATACGATGGAAAAACTCTTGTATATTTATTGTATTTTATGCTTCGGGCGTTGACTTCCATGGCCCTACCTATTCGGTTTGGTGGAGCATCACCCTACAGTGAAGCCTAGGTTGTCAGAAACGTAGAAATGAACATAACTTTCACACTGGTAGCAATTATTCGTTTTATACAAAGGAAAAACTGTTCTATTTATTTTGTATTTTATGCTTCGGGCGTTGACTTCTAAGGCCCTAACTATTCGATCTGGTGGAGCAACACCCTAGAGTGAAGCCTAGGTTGCCCGCAACGTAGAAATGACCAGAACTTTCACACTGGTTGCTATTATTCGTTTTATACGATGGAGAAACTGTTATATTTATATTTTATTTTATGCTTCTGGCGTTGACTTCTATGGCCCTACCTATTCGATTTGGTGGAGCAACACCCTACAGTGAAGCCTAGGCTGTCAGAAACGTAGAAATGAACATAACTTTCACACTGGTAGCAATTATTCGTTTTATACAATGGAAAAACTGTTCTATTTATTTTGTATTTTATGCTTCGGGCGTTGACTTCTAGGGCCATAACTATTCGATCTGGTGGAGCAACGCCCTAGAGTGAAGCCTAGGTTGCCCGGAACGTAGAAATGACCAGAACTTTCACACTGGTTGCTATTATTCGTTTTATACGATGGAAAAACTGTTATATTTATATTGTACTTTATGCTTCTGGCGTTGACTTCTTAGGCCCTAAGTGTTCGACCTGGTGGAGCAACGCCCTAGAGTGAAGCCTAGGTTGCCCGGAACGTAGAAATGATCATCACTTTCAATCTGGTTGCAATTAATCCTTTTATACGATGGAAAAACTGTTGTATTTATATTGCATTTTATGCTTCGGGCGTAGACTTCTATGGCCCTACCCATTCGATCTGGTGGAGCAACACCCTACAGTGAAGCCTAGGTTGCCCGGAACGTAGATATGACCATAACCTTCACACAGGTTGCAATTATTCGCTTTCTACGATGGAAAAGCTGTTGTATTTAAATTGTATTTTATGCTTCCGGTGTTGACTTCTTAGACCCTAACTCTTCGATCTGGTGGAGCAACGCCTCAGAGTTAAGTCTAGGATGCCCGAAACGTCGAAATGATCGTTACTTTCGCACTGGTTGCAATTAGTCATGCTATACAATGGAAAAATTGTTGTATTTATACTGTATTTTATGCTTCTGGCGTTGACTTCTAAGGCCGTAGCTATTCGATGTGGTGGAGCAACGCCCTAGAGTGAAGCCTAGGTTGCCCGGAACGTAGAAATGCCCATTACTTTCACACTGGTTGCAATTATTAGTTTTATACGATGGAAAAACTGTTCTATTTATTTTGTATTTTATGCTTCGGGCGTTGACTTCTAAGGCCCTAACTATTCAATCTGTTGGATCAACGCCCTCGGGTGAAGCCTAGGTTGCCCGGAAAGTATAAATGACCATACCTTTCATACTGGTTGCAATTATTTGTTTTATACGACGTAAAAGCTGTTGCATTTATACCGTATTTTATGCTTCTGGCGTTGACTTCTTATGCCCTAACTATTCCATCTGGTGGAACAACGCCCTAGGGTGAATCCTGTGTTTCCGGGAACGTAGAAATGACCATAACTTTCAGACCGGTAGCAATTATTCGTTTTATACGATGGAAAAACTGTTCTATTTATTTTGTATGTTATGCTTCGGGCGTTGACTTCTAAGGCCCTAACTATTCAATCTGCTGGAGCAACGCCCTAGGGTGAAGCCTAGGTTGCCCGGAAAGTAGAAATAACCACAACTTTCATACTTGTTGCAATTATTCGTTTTATACGATGGAAAAACTGTTATATTTATATTGTATTTTATGCTTCTGGCGTTGACGTCTAGGGCACTAACTATTCGGTCTGGAGGAGCAACGCCCTAGAGTGAAGCCTAGGTTGCCCGGAAAGTAGAAATGACTATAACTTTCGCACTGGTTGCAATTATTCGTTTTATACAATGGAAAAACTGTTCTATTTATTTTGTATTTTATGCTTCGGGCGTTGACTTCTAAGGCCCTAACTATTCGATCTGGTGGAGCAACGCCCTAGAGTGAAGCCTAGGTTGCCCGCAACGTAGAAATGACCAGAACTTTCACACTGGTTGCTATTATTCGTTTTATACGATGGAGAAGCTGTTATATTTATATTGTATTTTATGCTTCTGGCGTTGACTTCTATGGCCCTACCTATTCGGTTTGGTGGAGCAACACCCTAGAGTGAAGCCTAGGTTGCCCGCAACGTAGAAATGACCAGAACTTTCACACTGGTTGCTATTATTCGTTTTATACGATGGAGAAACTGTTATATTTATATTTTATTTTATGCTTCTGGCGTTGACTTCTATGGCCCTACCTATTCGATTTGGTGGAGCAACACCCTACAGTGAAGCCTAGGCTGTCAGAAACGTAGAAATGAACATAACTTTCACACTGGTAGCAATTATTCGTTTTATACAATGGAAAAACTGTTCTATTTATTTTGTATTTTATGCTTCGGGCGTTGACTTCTAGGGCCATAACTATTCGATCTGGTGGAGCAACGCCCTAGAGTGAAGCCTAGGTTGCCCGGAACGTAGAAATGACCAGAACTTTCACACTGGTTGCTATTATTCGTTTTATACGATGGAAAAACTGTTATATTTATATTGTACTTTATGCTTCTGGCGTTGACTTCTTAGGCCCTAAGTGTTCGACCTGGTGGAGCAACGCCCTAGAGTGAAGCCTAGGTTGCCCGGAACGTAGAAATGATCATCACTTTCAATCTGGTTGCAATTAATCCTTTTATACGATGGAAAAACTGTTGTATTTATATTGCATTTTATGCTTCGGGCGTAGACTTCTATGGCCCTACCCATTCGATCTGGTGGAGCAACACCCTACAGTGAAGCCTAGGTTGCCCGGAACGTAGATATGACCATAACCTTCACACAGGTTGCAATTATTCGCTTTCTACGATGGAAAAGCTGTTGTATTTAAATTGTATTTTATGCTTCCGGTGTTGACTTCTTAGACCCTAACTCTTCGATCTGGTGGAGCAACGCCTCAGAGTTAAGTCTAGGATGCCCGAAACGTCGAAATGATCGTTACTTTCGCACTGGTTGCAATTAGTCATGCTATACAATGGAAAAATTGTTGTATTTATACTGTATTTTATGCTTCTGGCGTTGACTTCTAAGGCCGTAGCTATTCGATGTGGTGGAGCAACGCCCTAGAGTGAAGCCTAGGTTGCCCGGAACGTAGAAATGCCCATTACTTTCACACTGGTTGCAATTATTAGTTTTATACGATGGAAAAACTGTTCTATTTATTTTGTATTTTATGCTTCGGGCGTTGACTTCTAAGGCCCTAACTATTCAATCTGTTGGATCAACGCCCTCGAGTGAAGCCTAGGTTGCCCGGAAAGTATAAATGACCATACCTTTCATACTGGTTGCAATTATTTGTTTTATACGACGTAAAAGCTGTTGCATTTATACCGTATTTTATGCTTCTGGCGTTGACTTCTTATGCCCTAACTATTCCATCTGGTGGAACAACGCCCTAGGGTGAATCCTGTGTTTCCGGGAACGTAGAAATGACCATAACTTTCAGACCGGTAGCAATTATTCGTTTTATACGATGGAAAAACTGTTCTATTTATTTTGTATGTTATGCTTCGGGCGTTGACTTCTAAGGCCCTAACTATTCAATCTGCTGGAGCAACGCCCTAGTGTGAAGCCTAGGTTGCCCGGAAAGTAGAAATAACCACAGCTTTCATACTTGTTGCAATTATTCGTTTTATACGATGGAAAAACTGTTATATTTATATTGTATTTTATGCTTCTGGCGTTGACGTCTAGGGCACTAACTATTCGGTCTGGAGGAGCAACGCCCTAGAGTGAAGCCTAGGTTGCCCGGAAAGTAGAAATGACTATAACTTTCGCACTGGTTGCAATTATTCGTTTTATACAATGGAAAAACTGTTCTATTTATTTTGTATTTTATGCTTCGGGCGTTGACTTCTAAGGCCCTAACTATTCGATCTGGTGGAGCAACGCCCTAGAGTGAAGCCCAGGTTGCCCGCAACGTAGAAATGACCAGAACTTTCACACTGGTTGCTATTATTCGTTTTATACGATGGAGAAGCTGTTATATTTATATTGTATTTTATGCTTCTGGCGTTGACTTCTATGGCCCTACCTATTCGGTTTGGTGGAGCAACACCCTACAGTGAAGCCTAGGCTGTCAGAAACGTAGAAATGAAAATAACTTTCACACTGGTAGCAATTATTCGTTTTATACAATGGAAAAACTGTTCTATTTATATTGTACTTTATGCTTCTGGCGTTGACTTCTTAGGCCCTATGTGTTCGATCTGGTGGAGCAACGCCCTAGAGTGAAGCCTAGGTTGCCCGGAACGTAGAAATGATCATCACTTTCAAACTGGTTGCAATTTATCCTTTTATACGATGAAAAAACTGTTGTATTTATATTGCATTTTATGCTTCGGGCGTAGACTTCTATGGCCCTACCTATTCGATCTGGTGGAGCAACACCCTACAGTGAAGCCTAGGTTGCCCGGAACGTAGATATAACCATAACCTTCACACAGGTTGCAATTATTCGTTTTCTACGATGGAAAAGCTGTTGCATTTATACCGTATTTTATGCTTCTGGCGTTGACTTCTTATGCCCTAACTATTCCATCTGGTGGAACAACGCCCTAGGGTGAATCCTGTGTTTCCGGGAACGTAGAAATGACCATAACTTTCAGACCGGTAGCAATTATTCGTTTTATACGATGGAAAAACTGTTCTATTTATTTTGTATGTTATGCTTCGGGCGTTGACTTCTAAGGCCCTAACTATTCAATCTGTTGGAGCAACGCCCTAGGGTGAACCCTAGGTTGCCCGGAAAGTAGAAATAACCACAACTTTCATACTTGTTGCAATTATTCGTTTTATACGATGGAAAAACTGTTATATTTATATTGTATTTTATGCTTCGGGAGTTGACTTCTTAGGCCCTAACTATTCGATCTGGCGGAACGAAGCCCTAGAGTGAAGCCTAGGTTGCCCAGAACGTAGAAATGACCATCACTTTCACACTGGTTGCAATTATTCCTGTTATACGATGGAAAAACTCTTGTATATTTATTGTATTTTATGCTTCGGGCGTTGACTTCCATGGCCCTACCTATTCGATTTGGTGGAGCAACACACTACAGTGAAGCCTAGGTTGTCAGAAACGTAGAAATGAACATAACTTTCACACTGGTAGCAATTACTCGTTTTATACAATGGAAAAACTGTTCTATTTATTTTGTATTTTATGCTTCGGGCGTTGACTTCTTAGGCCCTAGCTATTCGATCTGGCGGAACGAAGCCCTAGAGTGAAGCCTAGGTTGCCCGGAACGTAGAAATGACCAGAACTTTCACACTGGTTGCTATTATTCGTTTTATACGATGGAAAGACTGTTATATTTATATTGTACTTTATGCTTCTGGCGTTGACTTCTTAGGCCCTAAGTGTTCGGTCTGGTGGAGCAACGCCCTAGAGTGAAGCCTAGGTTGCCCGGAACGTAGAAATGATCATCACTTTCAAACTGGTTGCAATTTATCCTTTTATACGATGAAAAAACTGTTGTATTTATATTGCATTTTATGCTTCGGGCGTAGACTTCTATGGCCCTACCTATTCGATCTGGTGGAGCAGCGCCCTAGGGTGAAGCCTAGGTTGCCGGGAACGTAGAAATGACCAGAACTTTCACACTGGTTGCTATTATTCGTTTTATACGATGGAGAAACTGTTATATTTATATTGTATTTTATGCTTCTGGCGTTGACTTCTATGGCCCTACCTATTCGATTTGGTGGAGCAACACCCTACAGTGAAGCCTAGGCTGTCAGAATCGTAGAAATGAACATAACTTTCACACTGGTAGCAATTACTCGTCTTATACAATGGAAAAACTGTTCTATTTATTTTGTATTTTATGCTTCGGGCGTTGACTTCTAAGTCCCTAACTATTCGATCTGGTGGAGCAACACCCTACAGTGAAGCCTAGGTTGTTAGAAACGTAGAAATGACCATTACTTTCGCACTGTTTGCTATTATTCATTTTATACGATGGAAAAGGTGTTGTATTTATATTGTATTTTATGCTTCTAGCGTTGACTGCTAAGGCCGTAGCTATTAGATGTGGTGGAGTAACGCCCTAGAGTGACGCCTACGTTGCCTGGAACGTAGAAATGACCACTACTTTCACAATGTTTCCAATTATTCATTTTATACGATGGAAAAACTGTTGTACTTATATTGTATTTTATTCTTATGGCGTTGAATTCTAAGTCCCTCGCTATGCGATATGGTGGAGCAACGCCCTAGAGTGAAACCTAGGTTGCCCGGAACGTAGAAATTACCATAACTTTCACACTGGTAGGAATTATTCGTTTTATACGATGGAACAACTGTTCTATTTATTTTGTATTTCATGCTTCGGGCGTTGACTTCTAAGGCCCTAACTATTCAATCTGTTGTAACAACGCCCTATGGTGAAGCCTAGGTTGCCCGGAAAGTAGAAATGACTGTAACTTTCATACTGGTTGCAATTATTCGTTTTATACGATGGAAAAACTGTTGTATTTATATTGTATTTTATGCTTCTGGCGCTGACTTCTAGGGCACTAACTATTCGATCTGGTGGAGCAGCGCCCTAGCGTGAAACCTAGGTTGCCGGGAACGTAGAAATGACCAGAACTTTCACACTGGTAGGAATTATTCGTTTTATACGATGAAACGACTGTTCTATTCATTTTGTATTTCATGCTTCGGGCGTTGACTTCTAAGGCCCTAACTATTCAATCTGTTGTAACAACGCCCTATGGTGAAGCCTAGGTTGCCCGGAAAGTAGAAATGACTGTAACTTTCATACTGGTTGCAATTATTCGTTTTATACGATGGAAAAACTGTTGTATTTATATTGTATTTTATGCTTCTGGCGCTGACTTCAAGGGCACTAACTATTCGATCTGGTGGAGCAGCGCCCTAGGGTGAAGCCTAGGTTGCCGGGAACGTAGAAATGACCAGAACTTTCACACTGGTTGCTATTATTCGTTTTATACGATGGAGAAACTGTTATATTTATATTGTATTTTATGCTTCTGGCGTTGACTTCTATGGCCCTACCTATTCCATTTGGTGGAGCAACACCCTACAGTGAAGCCTAGGCTGTCAGAATCGTAGAAATGAACATAACTTTCACACTGGTAGCAATTATTCGTTTTTACAATGGAAAAACTGTTCTATTTATTTTGTATTTTATGCTTCGGGCGTTGACTTCTAAGGCCCTAACTATTCGATCTGGTGTAGCACCGCCCTAGAGTGAAGCCTAGGTTGCCCGGAAAGTAGAAATAACCACAACGTTCATACTTGTTGCAATTATTCGTTTTAGACGATTGAAAAGCTGTTATATTTATATTGTATTTTATACTTCTGGCGTGGACTTCTTAGGCCCTAACTATTCGATCTGGTGGAGCGACGCCCTAGAGTGAAGCCTAGGTTGCCCGGAACGTAGAAATGACCATCACTTTCACACAGGTTGCAATTATTCCTGTTATACGATGGAAAAACTCTTGTATATTTATTGTATTTTATGCTTCGGGCGTTGACTTCCATGGCCCTACCTATTCGGTTTGGTGGAGCATCACCCTACAGTGAAGCCTAGGTTGTCAGAAACGTAGAAATGAACATAACTTTCACACTGGTAGCAATTATTCGTTTTATACAAAGGAAAAACTGTTCTATTTATTTTGTATTTTATGCTTCGGGCGTTGACTTCTAAGGCCCTAACTATTCGATCTGGTGGAGCAACACCCTAGAGTGAAGCCTAGGTTGCCCGCAACGTAGAAATGACCAGAACTTTCACACTGGTTGCTATTATTCGTTTTATACGATGGAGAAACTGTTATATTTATATTTTATTTTATGCTTCTGGCGTTGACTTCTATGGCGCTACCTATTCGATTTGGTGGAGCAACACCCTACAGTGAAGCCTAGGCTGTCAGAAACGTAGAAATGAACATAACTTTCACACTGGTAGCAATTATTCGTTTTATACAATGGAAAAACTGTTCTATTTATTTTGTATTTTATGCTTCGGGCGTTGACTTCTAGGGCCATAACTATTCGATCTGGTGGAGCAACGCCCTAGAGTGAAGCCTAGGTTGCCCGGAACGTAGAAATGACCAGAACTTTCACACTGGTTGCTATTATTCGTTTTATACGATGGAAAAACTGTTATATTTATATTGTACTTTATGCTTCTGGCGTTGACTTCTTAGGCCCTAAGTGTTCGACCTGGTGGAGCAACGCCCTAGAGTGAAGCCTAGGTTGCCCGGAACGTAGAAATGATCATCACTTTCAATCTGGTTGCAATTAATCCTTTTATACGATGGAAAAACTGTTGTATATTTATTGTATTTTATGCTTCGGGCGTTGACTTCCATGGCCCTACCTATTCGATCTGGTGGAGCAACAACCTACAGTGAAGCCTAGGTTGCCCGGAACGTAGATATGACCATAAGCTTCACACAGGTTGCAATTATTCGTTTCCTACGATGGAAAAGCTGTTGTATTTATATTGTATTTTATGCTTCCGGTGTTGACTTCTTAGACCCTAACTCTTCGATCTGGTGGAGCAACGCCGCAGAGTTAAGCCTAGGATGCCCGAAACGTCGAAATGATCGTTACTTTCGCACTGGTTGCAATTAGTCATGCTATACAATGGAAAAACTGTTGTATTTATACTGTATTTTATGCTTCTGGCGTTGACTTCTAAGGCCGCAGCTATTCGATGTGGTGGAGCAACGCCCTAGGGTGATGCCTAGGTTGCCCGGAACGTAGAAATGCCCATTACTTTCACACTGGTTGCAATTATTAGTTTTATACGATGGAAAAACTGTTCAATTTATTTTGTATTTTATGCTTCGGGCGTTGACTTCTAAGGCCCTAACTATTCAATCTGTTGGAGCAACGCCCTAGGGTGAAGCCTAGGTTGCCGGAATTTAGAAATGACCATACCTTTCATACTGGTTGCAATTATTTGTTTTATACGATGGAAAAGCTGTTGTATTTAAACCGTATTTTATGCTTCTGGCGTTGACTTCTTATGCCCTACCTATTCCATCTGGTGGAACAACGCCCTAGGGAGAAGCCTGGGTTGCCCGGAACGTAGAGATGACCATAACATTCACACCGGTAGCAATTATTCGTTTTATACGATGGAAAAACTGTTCTATTTATTTTGTATTTTATGCTTCGGCCGTTGACTTCTAAGGCCCTAACTATTCAATCTGTTGGAGCAACGCCCTAGGGTGAAGCCTAGGTTGCCCGGAAAGTAGAAATAACCACAACTTTCATACTTGTTACAATTATTCGTTTTATACGATGGAAAAACTGTTATATTTATATTGTATTTTATGCTTCTGGCGTTGTCTTCTAAGGCCCTAACTATTCAATCTGTTGGAGCAACGCCCTAGGGTGAAGCCCAGGTTGCCCGGAAAGTAGAAATAACCACAACTTTCATACTTGTTGCAATTATTCGTTTTATACGATGGAAAAACTGTTATTTTTATATTGTATTTTAGGCTTCTGGCGTTGCCTTCTTAGGCACTAACTATTCGATCTGGTGGAGCAGCGCCCTAGCGTGAAGCCTAGGTTGCCGGGAACGTAGAAATGACCAGAACTTTCACACTGGTAGGAATTATTCGTTTTATACGATGAAACGACTGTTCTATTCATTTTGTATTTCATGCTTCGGGCGTTGACTTCTAAGGCCCTAACTATTCAATCTGTTGTAACAACGCCCTATGGTGAAGCCTAGGTTGCCCGGAAAGTAGAAATGACTGTAACTTTCATACTGGTTGCAATTATTCGTTTTATACGATGGAAAAACTGTTGTATTTATATTGTATTTTATGCTTCTGGCGCTGACTTCTAGGGCACTAACTATTCGATCTGGTTGAGCAGCGCCCTAGGGTGAAGCCTAGGTTGCCGGGAACGTAGAAATGACCAGAACTTTCACACTGGTTGCTATTATTCGTTTTATACGATGGAGAAACTGTTATATTTATATTGTATTTTATGCTTCTGGCGTTGACTTCTATGGCCCTACCTATTCGATTTGGTGGAGCAACACCCTACAGTGAAGCCTAGGCTGTCAGAATCGTAGAAATGAACATAACTTTCACACTGGTAGCAATTATTCGTTTTATACAATGGAAAAACTGTTCTTATTATTTTGTGTTTTATGCTTCTGGCGTTGACTTCTATGGCCCTACCTATTCGATTTGGTTGAGCAACACCCTACAGTGAAGCCTAGGCTGTCAGAAACGTAGAAATGAACATAACTTTCACACTGGTAGCAATTATTCGTTTTTACAATGGAAAAACTGTTCTATTTATTTTGTATTTTATGCTTCGGGCGTTGACTTCTAAGGCCCTAACTATTCGATCTGGTGGAGTAACACCCTAGAGTGAAGCCTAGGTTGCCCGCAACGTAGAAATGACCAGAACTTTCACACTGGTTGCTATTATTCGTTTTATACGATGGAGAAACTGTTATATTTATATTTTATTTTATGCTTCTGGCGTTGACTTCTATGGCCCTACCTATTCGATTTGGTGGAGCAACACCCTACAGTGAAGCCTAGGCTGTCAGAAACGTAGAAATGAACATAACCTTCACACAGGTTGCAATTATTCGTTTTCTACGATGGAAAAGCTGTTGTATTTAAATTGTATTTTATGCTTCGGGCGTTGACTTCTAGGGCCATAACTATTCGATCTGGTGGAGCAACGCCCTAGAGTGAAGCCTAGGTTGCCCGGAACGTAGAAATGACCAGAACTTTCACACTGGTTGCTATTATTCGTTTTATACGATGGAAAAACTGTTATATTTATATTGTACTTTATGCTTCTGGCGTTGACTTCTTAGGCCCTAAGTGTTCGACCTGGTGGAGCAACGCCCTAGCGTGAAGCCTAGGTTGCCCGGAACGTAGAAATGATCATCACTTTCAATCTGGTTGCAATTAATCCTTTTATACGATGGAAAAACTGTTGTATTTATATTGCATTTTATGCTTCGGGCGTAGACTTCTATGGCCCTACCTATTCGATCTGATGGAGCAACACCCTACAGTGAAGCCTAGGTTGCCCGGAACGTAGATATGACCATAACCTTCACACAGGTTGCAATTATTCGTTTTCTACGATGGAAAAGCTGTTGTATTTAAATTGTATTTTATGCTTCCGGTGTTGACTTCTTAGGCCCTAGCTCTTCGACCTGGTGGAGCAACGTCTCAGAGTTAAGTCTAGGATGCCCGAAACGTCGAAATGATCGTTACTTTCGCACTGGTTGCAATTATTTGTTTTATACGACGGAAAAGCTGTTGCATTTATACCGTATTTTATGCTTCTGGCGTTGACTTCTTATGCCCTAACTATTCCATCTGGTGGAACAACGCCCTAGGGTGAAGCCTGTGTTTCGCGGAACGTAGAAATGACCATAACTTTCACACCGGTAGCAATTATTCGTTTTATACGATGGAAAAGCAGTTCTATTTATTTTGTATGTTATGCTTCGGGCGTTGACTTCTAAGGCCCTAACTATTCGATCTGGCGGAACGAAGCCCTAGAGTGAAGCCTAGGTTGCCCGGAAAGTAGACATAACCACAACTTTCATACTTGTTGCAATTATTCGTTTTATACGATGGAAAAACTGTTATATTTATATTGTATTTTATGCTTCGGGCGTTGACTTCTTAGGCCCTAACTATTCGATCTGGCGGAACGAAGCCCTAGAGTGAAGCCTAGGTTGCCCAGAACGTAGAAATGACCATCACTTTCACACTGGATGCAATTATTCCTGTTATACGATGGAAAAACTCTTGTATATTTATTGTATTTTATGCTTCGGGCGTTGACTTCCATGGCCCTACCTATTCGATCTGGTGGAGCAACAACCTACAGTGAAGCCTAGGTTGCCCGGAACGTAGATATGACCATAAGCTTCACACAGGTTGCAATTATTCGTTTCCTACGATGGAAAAGCTGTTGTATTTATATTGTATTTTATGCTTCCGGTGTTGACTTCTTAGACCCTAACTCTTCGATCTGGTGGAGCAACGCCGCAGAGTTAAGCCTAGGATGCCCGAAACGTCGAAATGATCGTTACTTTCGCACTGGTTGCAATTAGTCATGCTATACAATGGAAAAACTGTTGTATTTATACTGTATTTTATGCTTCTGGCGTTGACTTCTAAGGCCGCAGCTATTCGATGTGGTGGAGCAACGCCCTAGGGTGATGCCTAGGTTGCCCGGAACGTAGAAATGCCCATTACTTTCACACTGGTTGCAATTATTAGTTTTATACGATGGAAAAACTGTTCAATTTATTTTGTATTTTTTGCTTCGGGCGTTGACTTCTAAGGCCCTAACTATTCAATCTGTTGGAGCAACGCCCTAGGGTGAAGCCTAGGTTGCCCGGAATTTAGAAATGACCATACCTTTCATACTGGTTGCAATTATTTGTTTTATACGATGGAAAAGCTGTTGTATTTAAACCGTATTTTATGCTTCTGGCGTTGACTTCTTATGCCCTACCTATTCCATCTGGTGGAACAACGCCCTAGGGAGAAGCCTGGGTTGCCCGGAACGTAGAGATGACCATACCATTCACACCGGTAGCAATTATTCGTTTTATACGATGGAAAAACTGTTCTATTTATTTTGTATTTTATGCTTCGGCCGTTGACTTCTAAGGCCCTAACTATTCAATCTGTTGGAGCAACGCCCTAGGGTGAAGCCTAGGTTGCCCGGAAAGTAGAAATAACCACAACTTTCATACTTGTTACAATTATTCGTTTTATACGATGGAAAAACTGTTATATTTATATTGTACTTTATGCTTCTGGCGTTGTCTTCTAAGGCCCTAACTATTCAATCTGTTGGAGCAACGCCCTAGGGTGAAGCCCAGGTTGCCCGGAAAGTAGAAATAACCACAACTTTCATACTTGTTGCAATTATTCGTTTTATACGATGGAAAAACTGTTATTTTTATATTGTATTTTTGGCTTCTGGCGTTGCCTTCTTAGGCCCTAACTATTCGATCTGGCGGAACGAAGCCCTAGAGTGAAGCCTAGGTTGCCCAGAACGTAGAAATGACCATCACTTTCACACTGGTTGCAATTAGTCCCGTTATACGATGGAAAAACTCTTGTATATTTATTGTATTTTATGCTTCGGGCGTTGACTTCCATGGCCCTACCTATTCGATTTGGTGGAGCAACACACTACAGTGAAGCCTAGTTTGTCAGAAACGAAGAAATGAACATAACTTTCACACTGGTAGCAATTACTCGTTTTATACAATGGAAAAACTGTTCTATTTATTTTGTATTTTATGCTTCGGGCGTTGACTTCTAAGGCACTAACTATTCGATCTGGTGGAGCAGCGCCCTAGGGTGAAGCCTAGGTTGCCGGGAACGTAGAAATGACCAGAACTTTCACACTGGTTGCTATTATTCGTTTTATACGATGGAGAAACTGTTATATTTATATTGTATTTTATGCTTCTGGCGTTGACTTCTATGGCCCTACCTATTCGATTTGGTGGAGCAACACCCTACAGTGAAGCCTAGGCTGTAAGAATCGTAGAAATGAACATAACTTTCACACTGGTAGCAATTATTCGTTTTATACAATGGAAAAACTGTTCTTTTTATTTTGTGTTTTATGCTTCTGGCGTTGACTTCTATGGCCCTACCTATTCGATTTGGTGGAGCAACACCCTCCAGTGAAGCCTAGGTTGCCCGGAACGTAGAAATGAACATAACTTTCACACTGGTAGCAATTATTCGTTTTATACAATGGAAAAACTGTTCTATTTATTTTGTATTTTATGCTTCGGGCGTTGACTTCTAAGGCCATAACTATTCGATCTGGTGGAGCAACGCCCTAGAGTAAAGCCTAGGTTGCCCGGAACGTAAAAATGACCAGAACTTTCACACTGGTTGCTACTATTCGTTTTATACGATGGAAAAACTGTTATATTTATATTGTACTTTATGCTTCTGGCGTTGACTTCTTAGGCCCTAAGTGTTCGACCTGGTGGAGCAACGCCCTAGAGTGAAGCCTAGGTTGCCCGGAACGTAGAAATGATCATCACTTTCAATCTGGTTGCAATTAATCCTTTTATACGATGGAAAAACTGTTGTATTTATATTGCATTTTATGCTTCGGGCGTAGACTTCTATGGCCCTACCTATTCGATCTGATGGAGCAACACCCTACAGTGAAGCCTAGGTTGCCCGGAACGTAGATATGACCATAACCTTCACACAGGTTGCAATTATTCGTTTTCTACGATGGAAAAGCAGTTGTATTTAAATTGTATTTTATGCTTCCGGTGTTGACTTCTGAAGACCCTAACTCTTCGACCTGGTGGAGCAACGTCTCAGAGTTAAGTCTAGGATGCCCGAAACGTCGAAATGATCGTTACTTTCGCACTGGTTGCAATTATTTGTTTTATACGACGGAAAAGCTGTTGCATTTATACCGTATTTTATGCTTCTGGCGTTGACTTCTTATGCCCTAACTATTCCATCTGGTGGAACAACGCCCTAGGGTGAAGCCTGTGTTTCGCGGAACGTAGAAATGACCATAACTTTCACACCGGTAGCAATTATTCGTTTTATACGATGGAAAAACAGTTCTATTTATTTTGTATGTTATGCTTCGGGTGTTGACTTCTAAGGCCCTAACTATTCGATCTGGCGGAACGAAGCCCTAGAGTGAAGCCTAGGTTGCCCGGAAAGTAGACATAACCACAACTCTCATACTTGTTGCAATTATTCGTTTTATACGATGGAAAAACTGTTATATTTATATTGTATTTTATGCTTCGGGCGTTGACTTCTTAGGCCCTAACTATTCGATCTGGCGGAACGAAGCCCTAGAGTGAAGCCTAGGTTGCCCAGAACGTAGAAATGACCATCACTTTCACACTGGATGCAATTATTCCTGTTATACGATGGAAAAACTCTTGTAAATTTATTGTATTTTATGCTTCGGGCGTTGACTTCCATGGCCCTACCTATTCGATTTGGTGGAGCAACACACTACAGTGAAGCCTAGGTTGTCAGAAACGTAGAAATGAACATAACTTTCACACTGGTAGCAATTACTCGTTTTATACAATGAAAAAACTGTTCTATTTATTTTGTATTTTATTCTTCGGGCGTTGACTTCTAAGGCCCTAACTATTCGATCTGGCGGAACGAAGCCCTAGAGTGAAGCCTAGGTTGCCCAGAACGTAGAAATGACCATCACTTTCACACTGGTTGCAATTATTCCTGTTATACGATGGAAAAACTCTTGTATATTTATTGTATTTTATGCTTCGGGCGTTGACTTCCATGGCCCTACCTATTCGATCTGGTGGAGCAACAACCTACAGTGAAGCCTAGGTTGCCCGGAACGTAGATATGACCATAAGCTTCACACAGGTTGCAATTATTCGTTTCCTACGATGGAAAAGCTGTTGTATTTATATTGTATTTTATGCTTCCGGTGTTGACTTCTTAGACCCTAACTCTTCGATCTGGTGGAGCAACGCCGCAGAGTTAAGCCTAGGATGCCCGAAACGTCGAAATGATCGTTACTTTCGCACTGGTTGCAATTAGTCATGCTATACAATGGAAAAACTGTTGTATTTATACTGTATATTAAGCTTCTGGCGTTGACTTCTAAGGCCGCAGCTATTCGATGTGGTGGAGCAACGCCCTAGAGTGATGCCTAGGTTGCCCGGAACGTAGAAATGCCCATTACTTTCACACTGGTTGCAATTATTAGTTTTATACGATGGAAAAACTGTTCAATTTATTTTGTATTTTATGCTTCGGGCGTTGACTTCTAAGGCCCTAACTATTCAATCTGTTGGAGCAACGCCCTAGGGTGAAGCCTAGGTTGCCCGGAATTTAGAAATGACCATACCTTTCATACTGGTTGCAATTATTTGTTTTATACGACGGAAAAGCTGTTGCATTTAAACCGTATTTTATGCTTCTGGCGTTGACTTCTTATGCCCTACCTATGCCATCTGGTGGAACAACGCCCTAGGGAGAAGCCTGGGTTTCCCGGAACGTAGAGAATACCATAACATTCACACCGGTAGCAATTATTCGTTTTATACGATGGAAAAACTGTTCTATTTATTTTGTATTTTATGCTTCGGCCGTTGACTTCTAAGGCGCTAACTATTCAATCTGTTGGAGCAACGCCCTAGGGTGAAGCCTAGGTTGCCCGGAAAGTAGAAATAACCACAACTTTCATACTTGTTACAATTATTCGTTTTATACGATGGAAAAACTGTTATATTTATATTGTATTTTATGCTTCTGGCGTTGTCTTCTAAGGCCCTAACTATTCAATCTGTTGGAGCAACGCCCTAGGGAGAAGCCCAGGTTGCCCGGAAAGTAGAAATAACCACAACTTTCATACTTGTTGCAATTATTCGTTTTATACGATGGAAAAACTGTTATTTTTATATTGTATTTTAGGCTTCTGGCGTTGCCTTCTTAGGCCCTAACTATTCGATCTGGCGGAACGAAGCCCTAGAGTGAAGCCTAGGTTGCCCAGAACGTAGAAATGACCATCACTTTCACACTGGTTGCAATTATTCCCGTTATTCGATGGAGAAACTCTTGTATATTTATTGTATTTTATGCTTCGGGCGTTGACTTCCATGGCCCTACCTATTCGATTTGGTGGAGCAACACACTACAGTGAAGCCTAGTTTGTCAGAAACGTAGAAATGAACATAACTTTCACACTGGTAGCAATTATTCGTTTTATACAATGGAAAAACTGTTCTATTTATTTTGTATTTTATGCTTCGGGCGTTGACTTCTAAGGCATTAACTATTCGATCTGGTGTAGCAACGCCCTAGAGTGAAGCCTAGGTTGCCCGGAAAGTAGAAATAACCACAACTTTCATACTTGTTGCAATTATTCGTTTTAGACGATTGAAAAGCTGTTATATTTATATTGTATTTTATGCTTCTGGCGTGGACTTCTTAGGCCCTAACTATTCGATCTGGTGGAGCGACGCCCTAGAGTGAAGCCTAGGTTGCCCAGAACGTAGAAATGACCATCACTTTCACACAGGTTGCAATTATTCCTGTTATACGATGGAAAAACTCTTGTATATTTATTGTATTTTATGTTTCGGGCGTTGACTTCCATGGCCCTACCTATTCGATTTGGTGGAGCAACACCCTACAGTGAAGCCTAGGTTGTCAGAAACGTTGAAATGAACATAACTTTCACACTGGTAGCAATTATTCGTTTTATACAAAGGAAAAACTGTTCTATTTATTTTGTATTTTATGCTTCGGGCGTTGACTTCTAAGGCCCTAACTATTCGATCTGGTGGAGCAACGCCCTAGAGTGAAGCCTAGGTTGCCCGCAACGTACAAATGACCAGAACTTTCACACTGGTTGCTATTATTCGTTTTATACGATGGAGTAACTGTTATATTTATATTGTATTTTATGCTTCTGGCGTTGACTTCTATGGCCCTACCTATTCGATTTGGTGGAGCAACACCCTACAGTGAAGCCTAGGCTGTCAGAAACATAGAAATGAACATAACTTTCACACTGGTAGCAATTATTCGTTTTATACAATGGAAAAACTGTTCTATTTATTTTGTATTTTATGCTTCGGGCGTTGACTTCTAAGGCCCTAACTATTCGATCTGGTGTAGCAACGCCATAGAGTGAAGCCTAGGTTGCCCGGAAAGTAGAAATAACCACAACTTTCATACTTGTTGCAATTATTCGTTTTAGACGATTGAAAAGCTGTTATATTTATATTGTATTTTATGCTTCTGGCGTGGACTTCTTAGGCCCTAACTATTCGATCTGGTGGAGCGACGCCCTAGAGTGAAGCCTAGGTTGCCCAGAACGTAGAAATGACCATCACTTTCACACAGGTTGCAATTATTCCTGTTATACGATGGAAAAACTCTTGTATATTTATTGTATTTTATGCTTCGGGCGTTGACTTCCATGGCCCTACCTATTCGATTTGGTGGAGCAACACCCTACAGTGAGGCCTAGGTTGTCAGAAACGTTGAAATGAACATAACTTTCACACTGGTTGCTATTATTCGTTTTATACGATGGAAAAACTGTTATATTTATATTGTACTTTATGCTTCTGGCGTTGACTTCTTAGGCCCTAAGTGTTCGACCTGGTGGAGCAACGCCCTAGAGTGAAGCCTAGGTTGCCCGGAACGTAGAAATGATCATCACTTTCAATCTGGTTGCAATTAATCCTTTTATACGATGGAAAGACTGTTGTATTTATATTGCATTTTATGCTTCGGGCGTAGACTTCTACGGCCCTACCTATTCGATCTGATGGAGCAACACCCTACAGTGAAGCCTAGGTTGCCCGGAACGTAGATATGACCATAACCTTCACACAGGTTGCAATTATTCGTTTTCTACGATGGAAAAGCTGTTGTATTTAAATTGTATTTTATGCTTCCGGTGTTGACTTCTTAGACCCTAACTGTTCGACCTGGTGGAGCAACGTCTCAGAGTTAAGTCTAGGATGCCCGAAACGTCGAAATGATCGTTACTTTCGCACCGGATGCAATTAGTCATGCTATACAATGGAAAAATTGTTGTATTTATACTGTATTTTATGCTTCTGGCGTTGACTTCTAAGGCCGTAGCTTTTCGATGTGGTGGAGCAACGCCCTAGAGTGAAGCCTAGGTTGCCAGGAACGTAGAAATACCCATTACTTTCACACTGGTTGCAATTATTAGTTTTATACGATGGAAAAACTGTTCTATTTATTTTGTATGTTATGCTTCGGGCGTTGACTTCTAAGGCCCTAACTATTCAATCTGTTGGAGCAACGCCCTAGGGTGAAGCCTAGGTTGTCCGGAAAGTAGAAATAACCACAACTTTCATACTTGTTGCAATTATTCGTTTTATACGATGGAAAAACTGTTATATTTATATTGTATTTTATGCTTCGGGCGTTGACTTCTTAGGCCCTAACTATTCGATCTGGCGGAACGAAGCCCAAGAGCGAAGCCTAGGTTGCGCAGAACGTAGAAATGACCATCACTTTCACACTGGTTGCAATTATTCCTGTTATACGATGGAAAAACTCTTGTATATTTATTGTATTTTATGCTTCGGGCGTTGACTTCCATGGCCCTACCTATTCGATTTGGTGGAGCAATACACTACAGTGAAGCCTAGGTTGACAGAAACGTAGAAATGAACATAACTTTCACACTGGTAGCAATTACTCGTTTTATACAATGGAAAAACTGTTCTATTTATTTTGTATTTTATGCTTCGGGCGTTGACTTCTAAGGCCCTAACTATTCGATCTGGTGGAGCAACGCCCTAGAGTGAAGCCTAGGTTGCCCGGAACGTAGAAATGACCAGAACTTTCACACTGGTTGCTATTATTCGTTTTATACGATGGAAAAACTGTTATATTCATATTGTATTTTATGCTTCTGGCGTTGACTGCTAAGGCCGTAGCTATTAGATGTGGTGGAGTAACGCCCTAGAGTGACGCCTACGTTGCCTGGAACGTAGAAATGACCATTACATTCACAATGTTTCCAATTATTCATTTTATACGATGGAAAAACTGTTGTACTTATATTGTATTTTATTCTTATGGCGTTGAATTCTAACTCCCTAGCTATGCGATCTGGTGGAGCAACGCCCTAGAGTGAAACCTAGGTTGCCCTGAACGTAGAAATTACCATAACTTTAACACTGGTAGGAATTATTCGTTTTATACGATGGAACAACTGTTCTATTTATTTTGTATTTCATGCTTCGGGCGTTGACTTCTAAGGCCCTAACTATTCAATCTGTTGTAACAACGCCCTATGGTGAAGCCTAGGTTGCCCGGAAAGTAGAAATGACTGTAACTTTCATACTGGTTGCAATTATTCGTTTTATACGATGGAAAAACTGTTGTATTTATATTGTATTTTATGCTTCTGGCGCTGACTTCTGGGGCACTAACTATTCGATCTGGTGGAGCAGCGCCCTAGGGTGAAGCCTAGGTTGCCGGGAACGTAGAAATGACTAGAACTTTCACACTGGTAGGAATTATTCGTTTTATACGATGAAACGACTGTTCTATTTATTTTGTATTTCATGCTTCGGGCGTTGACTTCTAAGGCCCCAACTATTCAATCTGTTGTAACAACGCCCTATGGTGAAGCCTAGGTTGCCCGGAAAGTAGAAATGACTGTAACTTTCATACAGGTTGCAATTATTCGTTTTATACGATGGAAAAACTGTTGTATTTATATTGTATTTTATGTTTCTGGCGCTGACTTCTAGGGCACTAACTATTCGATCTGGTGGTGCAGCGCCCTAGGGTGAAGCCTAGGTTGCCGGGAACGTAGAAATGACCAGAACTTTCACACTGGTTGCTATTATTCGTTTTATACGATGGAGAAACTGTTTTATTTATATTGTATTTTATGCTTCTGGCGTTGACTTCTATGGCCCTACCTATTCGATTTGGTGGAGCAACACCCTACAGTGTAGCCTAGGCTGTCAGAATCGTAGAAATGAACATAACTTTCACACTGGTAGCAATTATTCGTTTTATACAATGGAAAAACTGTTCCTTTTATTCTGTGTTTTATGCTTCTGGCGTTGACTTCTATGGCCCTACCTATTCGATTTGTTTGAGCAACACCCTACAGTGAAGCCTAGGCTGTCAGAAACGTAGAAATGAACACAACTCTCACACTGGTAGCAATTATTCGTTTTATACAATGGAAAAACTGTTCTTTTTATTTTGTGTTTTATGCTTCTGGCGTTGACTTCTATGGCCCTACCTATTCGATTTGGTGGAGCAACACCCTCCAGTGAAGCCTAGGTTGCCCGGAACGTAGAAATGAACATAACTTTCACACTGGTAGCAATTATTCGTTTTATACAATGGAAAAACTGTTCCTTTATTTTGTGTTTTATGCTTCAGGCGTTGACTTCTATGGCCCTACCTATTCGATTTGGTGGAGCAACACCCTACAGTGAAGCCTAGGCTGTCAGAAACGTAGAAATGAACATAACTTTCACACTGGTAGCAATTATTCGTTTTATACAATGGAAAAACTGTTCTATTTATTTTGTATTTTATGCTTCGGGCGTTGACTTCTAAGGCCATAACTATTCGATCTGGTAGAGCAACGCCCTAGAGTAAAGCCTAGGTTGCCCGGAACGTAAAAATGACCAGAACTTTCACACTGGTTGCTATTATTCGTTTTATACGATGGAAAAACTGTTATATTTATATTGTACTTTATGCTTCTGGCGTTGACTTCTTAGGCCCTAAGTGTTCGACCTGGTGGAGCAACGCCCTAGAGTGAAGCCTAGGTTGCCCGGAACGTAGAAATGATCATCACTTTCAATCTGGTTGCAATTAATCCTTTTATACGATGGAAAAACTGTTGTATTTATATTGCATTTTATGCTTCGGGCGTAGACTTCTATGGCCCTACCTATTCGATCTGATGGAGCAACACCCTACAGTGAAGCCTAGGTTGCCCGGAACGTAGATATGACCATAACCTTCACACAGGTTGCAATTATTCGTTTTCTACGATGGAAAAGCAGTTGTATTTAAATTGTATTTTATGCTTCCGGTGTTGACTTCTGAAGACCCTAACTCTTCGACCTGGTGGAGCAACGTCTCAGAGTTAAGTCTAGGATGCCCGGAACGTCGAAATGATCGTTACTTTCGCACTGGTTGCAATTATTTGTTTTATACGACGGAAAAGCTGTTGCATTTATACCGTATTTTATGCTTCTGGCGTTGACTTCTTATGCCCTAACTATTCCATCTGGTGGTACAACGCCCTAGGGTGAAGCCTGTGTTTCGCGGAACGTAGAAATGACCATAACTTTCACACCGGTAGCAATTATTCGTTTTATACGATGGAAAAACAGTTCTATTTATTTTGTATGTTATGCTTCGGGTGTTGACTTCTAAGGCCCTAACTATTCGATCTGGCGGAACGAAGCCCTAGAGTGAAGCCTAGGTTGCCCGGAAGGTAGACATAACCACAACTTTCATACTTGTTGCAATTATTCGTTTTATACGATGGAAAAACTGTTATATTTATATTGTATTTTATGCTTCGGGCGTTGACTTCTTAGGCCCTAACTATTCGATCTGGCGGAACGAAGCCCTAGAGTGAAGCCTAGGTTGCCCAGAACGTAGAAATGACCATCACTTTCACACTGGATGCAATTATTCCTGTTATACGATGGAAAAACTCTTGTAAATTTATTGTATTTTATGCTTCGGGCGTTGACTTCCATGGCCCTACCTATTCGATTTGGTGGAGCAACACACTACAGTGAAGCCTAGGTTGTCAGAAACGTAGAAATGAACATAACTTTCACACTGGTAGCAATTACTCGTTTTATACAATGAAAAAACTGTTCTATTTATTTTGTATTTTATTCTTCGGGCGTTGACTTCTAAGGCCCTAACTATTCGATCTGGCGGAACGAAGCCCTAGAGTGAAGCCTAGGTTGCCCAGAACGTAGAAATGACCATCACTTTCACACTGGTTGCAATTATTCCTGTTATACGATGGAAAAACTCTTGTATATTTATTGTATTTTATGCTTCGGGCGTTGACTTCCATGGCCCTACCTATTCGATCTGGTGGAGCAACAACCTACAGTGAAGCCTAGGTTGCCCGGAACGTAGATATGACCATAAGCTTCACACAGGTTGCAATTATTCGTTTCCTACGATGGAAAAGCTGTTGTATTTATATTGTATTTTATGCTTCCGGTGTTGACTTCTTAGACCCTAACTCTTCGATCTGGTGGAGCAACGCCGCAGAGTTAAGCCTAGGATGCCCGAAACGTCGAAATGATCGTTACTTTCGCACTGGTTGCAATTAGTCATGCTATACAATGGAAAAACTGTTGTATTTATACTGTATATTAAGCTTCTGGCGTTGACTTCTAAGGCCGCAGCTATTCGATGTGGTGGAGCAACGCCCTAGAGTGATGCCTAGGTTGCCCGGAACGTAGAAATGCCCATTACTTTCACACTGGTTGCAATTATTAGTTTTATACGATGGAAAAACTGTTCAATTTATTTTGTATTTTATGCTTCGGGCGTTGACTTCTAAGGCCCTAACTATTCAATCTGTTGGAGCAACGCCCTAGGGTGAAGCCTAGGTTGCCCGGAATTTAGAAATGACCATACCTTGCATACTGGTTGCAATTATTTGTTTTATACGATGGAAAAGCTGTTGTATTTAAACCGTATTTTATGCTTCTGGCGTTGACTTCTTATGCCCTACCTATGCCATCTGGTGGAACAACGCCCTAGGGAGAAGCCTGGGTTTCCCGGAACGTAGAGAATACCATAACATTCACACCGGTAGCAATTATTCGTTTTATACGATGGAAAAACTGTTCTATTTATTTTGTATTTTATGCTTCGGCCGTTGACTTCTAAGGCCCTAACTATTCAATCTGTTGGAGCAACGCCCTAGGGTGAAGCCTAGGTTGCCCGGAAAGTAGAAATAACCACAACTTTCATACTTGTTACAATTATTCGTTTTATACGATGGAAAAACTGTTATATTTATATTGTATTTTATGCTTCTGGCGTTGTCTTCTAAGGCCCTAACTATTCAATCTGTTGGAGCAACGCCCTAGGGTGAAGCCCAGGTTGCCCGGAAAGTAGAAATAACCACAACTTTCATACTTGTTGCAATTATTCGTTTTATACGATGGAAAAACTGTTATCTTTATATTGTATTTTAGGCTTCTGGCGTTGCCTTCTTAGGCCCTAACTATTCGATCTGGCGGAACGAAGCCCTAGAGTGAAGCCTAGGTTGCCCAGAACGTAGAAATGACCATCACTTTCACACTGGTTGCAATTATTCCCGTTATACGATGGAAAAACTCTTGTATATTTATTGTATTTTATGCTTCGGGCGTTGACTTCCATGGCCCTACCTATTCGATTTGGTGGAGCAACACACTACAGTGAAGCCTAGTTTGTCAGAAACGTAGAAATGAACATAACTTTCACACTGGTAGCAATTACTCGTTTTATACAATGGAAAAACTGTTCTATTTATTTTGTATTTTATGCTTCGGGCGTTGACTTCTAAGGCACTAACTATTCGATCTGGTGGAGCAGCGCCCTAGGGTGAAGCCTAGGTTGCCGGGAACGTAGAAATGACCAGAACTTTCACACTGGTTGCTATTATTCGTTTTATACGATGGAGAAACTGTTATATTTATATTGTATTTTATGCTTCTGGCGTTGACTTCTATGGCCCTACCTATTCGATTTGGTGGAGCAACACCCTACAGTGAAGCCTAGGCTGTAAGAATCGTAGAAATGAACATAACTTTCACACTGGTAGCAATTATTCGTTTTATACAATGGAAAAACTGTTCTTTTTATTTTGTGTTTTATGCTTCTGGCGTTGACTTCTATGGCCCTACCTATTCGATTTGGTGGAGCAACACCCTCCAGTGAAGCCTAGGTTGCCCGGAACGTAGAAATGAACATAACTTTCACACTGGTAGCAATTATTCGTTTTATACAATGGAAAAACTGTTCCTTTATTTTGTGTTTTATGCTTCTTGCGTTGACTTCTATGGCCCTACCTATTCGATTTGGTGGAGCAACACCCTACAGTGAAGCCTAGGCTGTCAGAAACGTAGAAATGAACATAACTTTCACACTGGTAGCAATTATTCGTTTTATACAATGGAAAAACTGTTCTATTTATTTTGTATTTTATGCTTCGGGCGTTGACTTCTAAGGCCCTAACTATTCGATCTGGTGTAGCAACGCCCTAGAGTGAAGCCTAGGTTGCCCGGAAAGTAGAAATAACCACAACTTTCATACTTGTTGCAATTATTCGTTTTAGACGCTTGAAAAGCTGTTATATTTATATTGTATTTTATGCTTCTGGCGTGGACTTCTTAGGCCCTAACTATTCGATCTGGTGGAGCGACGCCCTAGAGTGAAGCCTAGGTTGCCCAGAACGTAGAAATGACCATCACTTTCACACAGGTTGCAATTATTCCTGTTATACGAAGGAAAAACTCTTGTATATTTATTGTATTTTATGTTTCGGGCGTTGACATCCATGGCCCTACCTATTCGATTTGGTGGAGCAACACCCTACAGTGAAGCCTAGGTTGTCAGAAACGTTGAAATGAACATAACTTTCACACTGGTAGCAATTATTCGTTTTATACAAAGGAAAAACTGTTCTATTTATTTTGTATTTTATGCTTCGGGCGTTGACTTCTAAGGCCCTAACTATTCGATCTGGTGGAGCAACGCCCTAGAGTGAAGCCTAGGTTGCCCGCAACGTACAAATGACCAGAACTTTCACACTGGTTGCTATTATTCGTTTTATACGATGGAGTAACTGTTATAATTATATTGTATTTTATGCTTCTGGCGTTGACTTCTATGGCCCTACCTATTCGATTTGGTGGAGCAACACCCTACAGTGAAGCCTAGGCTGTCAGAAACATAGAAATGAACATAACTTTCACACTGGTAGCAATTATTCGTTTTATACAATGGAAAAACTGTTCTATTTATTTTGTATTTTATGCTTCGGGCGTTGACTTCTAAGGCCCTAACTATACGATCTGGTGTAGCAACGCCCTAGAGTGAAGCCTAGGTTGCCCGGAAAGTAGAAATAACCACAACTTTCATACTTGTTGCAATTATTCGTTTTAGACGATTGAAAAGCTGTTATATTTATATTGTATTTTATGCTTCTGGCGTGGACTTCTTAGGCCCTAACTATTCGATCTGGTGGAGCGACGCCCTAGAGTGAAGCCTAGGTTGCCCAGAACGTAGAAATGACCATCACTTTCACACAGGTTGCAATTATTCCTGTTATACGATGGAAAAACTCTTGTATATTTATTGTATTTTATGCTTCGGGCGTTGACTTCCATGGCCCTACCTATTCGATTTGGTGGAGCAACACCCTACAGTGAGGCCTAGGTTGTCAGAAACGTTGAAATGAACATAACTTTCACACTGGTTGCTATTATTCGTTTTATACGATGGAAAAACTGTTATATTTATATTGTACTTTATGCTTCTGGCGTTGACTTCTTAGGCCCTAAGTGTTCGACCTGGTGGAGCAACGCCCTAGAGTGAAGCCTAGGTTGCCCGGAACGTAGAAATGATCATCACTTTCAATCTGGTTGCAATTAATCCTTTTATACGATGGAAAAACTGTTGTATTTATATTGCATTTTATGCTTCGGGCGTAGACTTCTACGGCCCTACCTATTCGATCTGATGGAGCAACACCCTACAGTGAAGCCTAGGTTGCCCGGAACGTAGATATGACCATAACCTTCACACAGGTTGCAATTATTCGTTTTCTACGATGGAAAAGCTGTTGTATTTAAATTGTATTTTATGCTTCCGGTGTTAACTTCTTAGACCCTAACTGTTCGACCTGGTGGGGCAACGTCTCAGAGTTAAGTCTAGGATGCCCGAAACGTCGAAATGATCGTTACTTTCGCACCGGTTGCAATTAGTCATGCTATACAATGGAAAAATTGTTGTATTTATACTGTATTTTATGCTTCTGGCGTTGACTTCTAAGGCCGTAGCTTTTCGATGTGGTGGAGCAACGCCCTAGAGTGAAGCCTAGGTTGCCAGGAACGTAGAAATACCCATTACTTTCACACAGGTTGCAATTATTAGTTTTATACGATGGAAAAACTGTTCTATTTATTTTGTATGTTATGCTTCGGGCGTTGACTTCTAAGGCCCTAACTATTCAATCTGTTGGAGCAACGCCCTAGGGTGAAGCCTAGGTTGTCCGGAAAGTAGAAATAACCACAACTTTCATACTTGTTGCAATTATTCGTTTTATACGATGGAAAAACTGTTATATTTATATTGTATTTTATGCTTCGGGCGTTGACTTCTTAGGCCCTAACTATTCGATCTGGCGGAACGAAGCCCAAGAGCGAAGCCTAGGTTGCCGGGAACGTAGAAATGACTAGAACTTTCACACTGGTAGGAATTATTCGTTTTATACGATGAAACGACTGTTCTATTTATTTTGTATTTCATGCTTCGGGCGTTGACTTCTAAGGCCCTAACTATTCAATCTGTTGTAACAACGCCCTATGGTGAAGCCTAGGTTGCCCAGAACGTAGAAATGACCATCACTTTCACACTGGTTGCAATTATTCCTGTTATACGATGGAAAAACTCTTGTATATTTATTGTATTTTATGCTTCGGGCGTTGACTTCCATGGCCCTACCTATTCGATCTGGTGGAGCAACAACCTACAGTGAAGCCTAGGTTGCCCAGAACGTAGATATGACCATAAGCTTCACACAGGTTGCAATTATTCGTTTACTACGATGGAAAAGCTGTTGTAGATATATTGTATTTTATGCTACCGGTGTTGACTTCTTAGATCCTAACTCTTCGATCTGGTGGAGCAACGCCGCAGAGTTAAGCCTAGGATGCCCGAAACGTCGAAATGATCGTTACTTTCGCACTGGTTGCAATTAGTCATGCTATACAATGGAAAAACTGTTGTATTTATACTGTATTTTATGCTTCTGGCGTTGACTTCTAAGGCCGCAGCTATTCGATGTGGTGGAGCAACGCCCTAGAGTGATGCCTAGGTTGCCAGGAACGTAGAAATGCCCATTACTTTCACACTGGTTGCAATTATTAGTTTTATACGATGGAAAAACTGTTATATTTATATTGTACTTTATGCTTCTGGCGTTGACTTCTTAGGCCCTAAGTGTTCGATCTGGTGGAGCAACGCCCTAGAGTGAAGCGTAGGTTGCCCGGAACGTAGAAATGATCATCACTTTCAATCTGGTTACAATTAATTCTTTTATACGATGGAAAAACTGTTGTATTTATATTGCATTTTATGCTTCGGGCGTAGACTTCTATGGCCCTACCTATTCGATCTGATGGAGCAACACCCTACAGTGAAGCCTAGGTTGCCCGGAACGTAGATATGACCATAACTTTCACACAGGTTGCAATTATTCGTTTTCTACGTTGGAAAAGCTGTTGTATTTAAATTGTATTTTATGCTTCCGGTGTTGACTTCTTAGACCCTAACTCTTCGACCTGGTGGAGCAACGCCTCAGAGTTAAGTCTAGGATGCCCGAAACGTCGAAATGATCGTTACTTTCGCACTGGTTGCAATTATTTGTTTTATACGACGGAAAAGCTGTTGTATTTATATTGTCTTTTATGCTTCGGGCGTTGACTTCCATGGCCCTACATATTCGATTTGGTGGAGCAACGCCCTAGAGTAAAGCCTAGGTTGCCCGCAACGTAGAAATGACCAGAACTTTCACACTGGTTGCTATTATTCGTTTTATACGATGGAAAAACTGTTCTATTTATTTTGTATTTTATGCTTCGGGCGTTGACTTCTAAGGCCCTAACTATTCAATCTGTTGGAGCAACGCCCTAGGGTGAAGCCTAGGTAGCCCGGAAAGTAGAAATAACCACAGCTTTCATACTTGTTGCAATTATTCGATTTATACGATGGAACAACTGTTCTATTTATTTTGTATTTCATGCTTCGGGCGTTGACTTCTAAGGCCCAAACTATTCAGTCTGTTGGAACAACGCCATAGGGTGAAGCCTAGGTTGCCCGTAAGGTAGAAATTACCATAACTTTCATACTGGTTGCAATTATTCGTTTTATACAATGGAAAAACTGTTGTATTTATATTGTATTTTATGCTTCTGGCGCTGACTTCTAGGGCCCTACCTATTCGATTTGGTGGAGCAACACACTACAGTGAATCCTAGGCTGTCAGAAACGTAGAAATGATCATAACTTTCACACTGGTAGCAATTATTCGTTTTATACAATGGAAAAACTGTTCTATTTATTTTGTATTTTATGCTTCGGGCGTTGAGATCTAAGGCCCTAACTATTCGATCTGGTGGAGCAACGCCCTAGAGTGAAGCCTAGGTTACCCGGAACGTAGAAATGACCAGAACTTTCACACTGGTTGCTATTATTCGTTTTATACGATGGAAAAACTGTTCTATTTATTTTGTATGTTATGCTTCGGGCGTTGACTTCTAAGGCCCTAACTATTCGATCTGGTGGAGCAACGGCCTAGAGTGAAGCCTAGGTTTCCGGAACGTAGAAATGACCAGAACTATCACACTGGTTGCTATAATTCGTTTTATACGATGGAAAAACTGTTATATTCATATTCTATTTTATGCTTCTGGCGTTGACTTCTATGGCCCTACCTATTCGATTTGGTGGAGCAACACCCTACAGTGAAGCCTAGGTTGTCAGAAACGTAGAAATGACCATTACTTTCACACTGGTTGCTATTATTCATTTTATACGATGGAAAAGGTGTTGTATTTATATTGTATTTTATGCTTCTAGCGTTGACTGCTAAGGCCGTAGCTATTAGATGTGGCAGAGTAACGCCCTAGAGTGACGCCTACGTTGCCTGGAACGTAGAAATGACCATTACTTTCACAATGTTTCCAATTATTCATTTTATACGATGGAAAAACTGTTGTACTTATATTGTATTTTATTCTTATGGCGTTGAATTCTAAGTCGCTAGCAATGCGATCTGGTGGAGCAACGCCCTAGAGTGAAACCTAGGTTGCCCGGAACGTAGAAATTACCATAACTTTCACACTGGTAGGAATTATTCGTTTTATACGATGGAACAACTGTTCTATTTATTTTGTATTTCATGCTTCTGGCGCTGACTTCTGGGGCCCTAACTATTCGATCTGGTGGAGCAACGCCCTAGAGTGAAGCCTAGGTTGCCCGCAACGTAGAAATGACCAGAACTTTCACACTGGTTGCTATTATTCGTTTTATACGATGGAGAAACTGTTATATTTATATTGTATTTTATGCTTCTGGCGTTGACTTCCATGGCCCTACCTATTCGATTTGGTGGAGCAACACCCTACAGTGAAGCCTAGGTTGTCAGAAACGTAGAAATGACCATTACTTTCACACTGTTTGCTATCATTCATTTTATACGATGGAAAAGGTGTTGTATTTATATTGTATTTTATGCTTCTAGCGTTGACTGCTAAGGCCGTAGCTATTAGATGTGGTGGAGTAACGCCCTAGAGTGACGCCTACGTTGCCTGGAACGTAGAAATGACCATAACTTTCACACCGGTAGCAATTATTCGTTTTATACGATGGAAAAACAGTTCTATTTATTTTGTATGTTATGCTTCGGGCGTTGACTTCTAAGGCCCTAACTATTCAATCTGTTGGAGCAACGCCCTAGGGTGAAACCTAGGTTGCCCGGAAAGTAGACATAACCACAACTTTCATACTTGTTGCAATTATTCGTTTTATACGATGGAAAAACTGTTATATTTATATTGTATTTTATGCTTCGGGCGTTTACTTCTAAGGCACTAACTATTCGATCTAGTGGATCAACGCCCTAGAGTGAAGCCTAGGTTGCCCGGTACGTAGAAATGACAATCACTCTCAAACTGGTTGCAATTATTCCTGTTATATGATGGAAAAACTGTTGTATTTTTATTGTATTTTATACTTCAGGCGTTGACTACCTGAGGCCGTAGCTACTCGATGTGGTGTACCAACGCCCTAGGTTGAATCCTAGGTTGCCCGGAACGTAGAAATGACCATAACTTTCACACTAGTTGCAATTATTCGTTTTATACGATGGAAAAGCTGTTGTATTTATATCGTATTTTGTGCTTCGGGCATTGACTGCTAAGGCCCTAACTATTCAATCTGTTGGAGCAACGCCCTAGGGTGAAGCCTAGGTTGCTCGGAAAGTAGAAATGACCATAAGTTTCATACTGGTTGCAATTATTCGTTTTATGCGATGGAAAAACTGTTGTATTTATATTGTATTTTATGGTTCTGGCGTTGACTTCTAAGGCACTAACCATTCGATCTGGTGGAGCAACGCCCTAGAGTGAAGCCTAGGTTGCCCTGAACGCAGAATTGGCCATCACTTTCAAACTGGTTGCAATTAATCCTGTTATACGATGGAAAAACTGTTGCATTTTTATTGCCTTTTATGCTTCGGGCGTTGACTTCTAAGGCCCAAACTATTCAATCTGTTGGAGCAACGCCCTAGGGTGAAGCCTAGGTAGCCCGGAAAGTAGAAATGACGTTAACTTTCATAGTGGTTGCAATTATTCGTTTTATACGATGGAAAAACTGTTGTATTTATATTGTATTTTATGCTTCTGGCGTTCACTTCTTAGGCCCGAACTATTCGATATGGTGGAACAACGGTCGAGGGTGAAGCCTAGGTTGCCCGGAACGTAGAAATGACCATACCTTTTACACTGGTAGCAATTATTCGTTTTATACAATGGAAAAACTGTTCTATTTATTTTGTATTTAATGCTTCGGGCGTTGGCTTCTAAGCCCCTAACTGTTTGATCTGGTGGAGCAACGCCCTAGAGTGAAGCCTAGGTTGGCCGGAACATAGAAGTGACCATAACTTTCACACTGGTTGCTATTATTCGTTTTATACGATGGAAATACTGTTATATTTATATAGTATTTTATGCTTCTGTCGTTGACTTCTTAGGCCCTAACTATTCGATCTGGTGGAACAACGCCCTAGAGTGAAGCCTAGGTTGCCCGGAACGTAGAATTGGCCATCACTTTCAAACTGGTTGCAATTAATCCTGTTATACGATGGAAAAACTGTTGTATTTTTATTGCCTTTTATGCTTCGGGCGTTGACTACTAAGGCCCTAACTATTCAATCTGTTGGAGCAACGCCCTAGGGTGAAGCCTAGGTTGCCCGGAAAGTAGAAATGACGTTAACTTTCATAGTGGTTGCAATTATTCGTTTTATACGATGGAAAAACTGTTGTATTTATATTGTATTTTATGCATCTGGCGTTGACTTCTAAGGCGCTAACTATTCGATTTGGTGGAGCAACGCCCTAGAGTGAAGCCTAGGTTGCCCGGGAAGTAGAAATGACCAGTACTTTCACACTGTTTGCAGTTATTCCTGTTGTATGATAGAAAAACTGTTGCATCTTTATTGTATTTTATGCTTCTGGCGTTGACTTCTAAGGCCCTAACTATTCGATCTGATGGAGCAACGCCCTAGAGTGAAGCCTAGGTTGCTCGGAACGTAGAAACGACCATTACTTTCACAATGTCTGCAATTATTCGTTTTCTACGAGGGAATAGCTGTTGTATTTGTATCGTATTTTATGCTTCTGGCGATGACTTCTTAGGCCCTAACTATTCCATCTGGTGGAACAACGCCCTAGGGTCAAGCCTAGGTTCCCGGAACGTAGAAGTGACCATTACCTTCACAATGTTCGCAATCATTCATTTTATACGATGGAAAAGCTGTTGTATTTATATTGTATTTTATGCTCCTGGCGTTGACTTCTAAGGCCGTAGCTATTAGATGTGATGGATAAACGCCCTAGAGTGACGCCTAGGTTGACCGGAACGTAGAAATGACCATTACTTTCACAATGTCTGCAATTATCCATTTTATACGATGGAAAAACTGTTGTACTTATATTGTATTTTATCCTTCTGGCGTTGAATTCTAAGTCCCTAGCTATTCGATCTGGTAGAGCAACGCACTAGAGTGAAGCCTAGGTTACCCGGAACGTAGAAATGACCAGTACTTTCACACTGGTTGCACTTATTCGTTTTTTACAGGGGAAAAACTGTTCTATTTATTTTGCATTTTATGCTTCGGGCGTTGACTTCTAAGGCCCTAACTATTCGATCTGGTGCAGCAACGCCCTAGAGTGAAGCCTAGGTTGCCCGGAACGTAGAAATGACCAGTACTTTCACACTGGTTGCAGTTATTCGTTTTATACAATGGAACAACTGTTCTATTTATTTTGCATTTTATGCTTCGGGCGTTGACTTCTAAGGCCCTAACTATTCGATCTGGTGGAGCAACGCCCTAGAGTGAAGCCTAGGTTGCCCGGGAAGTAGGAATGACAATCACTCTGAAACTGGTTGCAATTATTCCTGTTACACGATGGAAAAACTGTTGCACCTTTATTGTGTTTTATGCTTCTGGCGTTGACTTCATAGGCCCTAACTATTCAATCTGGTGGAGCAACGTCATAGAGTGAAGCCTAGGTTGACCGGAACGTAGAAATGACCATAACTTTCACACCGGTAGCAATTATTCGTTTTATACGATGGAAAAACAGTTCTATTTATTTTGTATGTTATGCTTCGGGCGTTGACTTCTAAGGCCCTAACTATTCAATCTGTTGGAGCAACGCCCTAGGGTGAAACCTAGGTTGCCCGGAAAGTAGACATAACCACAACTTTCATACTTGTTGCAATTATTCGTTTTATACGATGGAAAAACTGTTATATTTATATTGTATTTTATGCTTCGGGCGTTTACTTCTAAGGCACTAACTATTCGATCTAGTGGATCAACGCCCTAGAGTGAAGCCTAGGTTGCCCGGTACGTAGAAATGACAATCACTCTCAAACTGGTTGCAATTATTCCTGTTATATGATGGAAAAACTGTTGTATTTTTATCGTATTTTATACTTCAGGCGTTGACTACCTGAGGCCGTAGCTACTCGATGTGGTGTACCAACGCCCTAGGTTGAATCCTAGGTTGCCCGGAACGTAGAAATGACCATAACTTTCACACTAGTTGCAATTATTCGTTTTATACGATGGAAAAGCTGTTGTATTTATATCGTATTTTGTGCTTCGGGCATTGACTGCTAAGGCCCTAACTATTCAATCTGTTGGAGCAACGCCCTAGGGTGAAGCCTAGGTTGCTCGGAAAGTAGAAATGACCATAAGTTTCATACTGGTTGCAATTATTCGTTTTATGCGATGGAAAAACTGTTGTATTTATATTGTATTTTATGGTTCTGGCGTTGACTTCTAAGGCACTAACCATTCGATCTGGTGGAGCAACGCCCTAGAGTGAAGCCTAGGTTGCCCTGAACGCAGAATTGGCCATCACTTTCAAACTGGTTGCAATTAATCCTGTTATACGATGGAAAAACTGTTGCATTTTTATTGCCTTTTATGCTTCGGGCGTTGACTTCTAAGGCCCTAACTATTCAATCTGTTGGAGCAACGCCCTAGGGTGAAGCCTAGGTAGCCCGGAAAGTAGAAATGACGTTAACTTTCATAGTGGTTGCAATTATTCGTTTTATACGATGGAAAAACTGTTGTATTTATATTGTATTTTATGCTTCTGGCGTTCACTTCTTAGGCCCGAACTATTCGATATGGTGGAACAACGGTCGAGGGTGAAGCCTAGGTTGCCCGGAACGTAGAAATGACCATACCTTTTACACTGGTAGCAATTATTCGTTTTATACAATGGAAAAACTGTTCTATTTATTTTGTATTTAATGCTTCGGGCGTTGGCTTCTAAGCCCCTAACTGTTTGATCTGGTGGAGCAACGCCCTAGAGTGAAGCCTAGGTTGGCCGGAACATAGAAGTGACCATAACTTTCACACTGGTTGCTATTATTCGTTTTATACGATGGAAATACTGTTATATTTATATAGTATTTTATGCTTCTGTCGTTGACTTCTTAGGCCCTAACTATTCGATCTGGTGGAACAACGCCCTAGAGTGAAGCCTAGGTTGCCCGGAACGTAGAATTGGCCATCACTTTCAAACTGGTTGCAATTAATCCTGTTATACGATGGAAAAACTGTTGTATTTTTATTGCCTTTTATGCTTCGGGCGTTGACTACTAAGGCCCTAACTATTCAATCTGTTGGAGCAACGCCCTAGGGTGAAGCCTAGGTTGCCCGGAAAGTAGAAATGACGTTAACTTTCATAGTGGTTGCAATTATTCGTTTTATACGATGGAAAAACTGTTGTATTTATATTGTATTTTATGCATCTGGCGTTGACTTCTAAGGCGCTAACTATTCGATTTGGTGGAGCAACGCCCTAGAGTGAAGCCTAGGTTGCCCGGGAAGTAGAAATGACCAGTACTTTCACACTGTTTGCAGTTATTCCTGTTGTATGATAGAAAAACTGTTGCATCTTTATTGTATTTTATGCTTCTGGCGTTGACTTCTAAGGCCCTAACTATTCGATCTGATGGAGCAACGCCCTAGAGTGAAGCCTAGGTTGCTCGGAACGTAGAAACGACCATTACTTTCACAATGTCTGCAATTATTCGTTTTCTACGAGGGAATAGCTGTTGTATTTGTATCGTATTTTATGCTTCTGGCGATGACTTCTTAGGCCCTAACTATTCCATCTGGTGGAACAACGCCCTAGGGTCAAGCCTAGGTTCCCGGAACGTAGAAGTGACCATTACCTTCACAATGTTCGCAATCATTCATTTTATACGATGGAAAAGCTGTTGTATTTATATTGTATTTTATGCTCCTGGCGTTGACTTCTAAGGCCGTAGCTATTAGATGTGATGGATAAACGCCCTAGAGTGACGCCTAGGTTGACCGGAACGTAGAAATGACCATTACTTTCACAATGTCTGCAATTATCCATTTTATACGATGGAAAAACTGTTGTACTTATATTGTATTTTATCCTTCTGGCGTTGAATTCTAAGTCCCTAGCTATTCGATCTGGTAGAGCAACGCACTAGAGTGAAGCCTAGGTTGCCCGGAACGTAGAAATGACCTTCACTATCAAACTGGTTGCAATTAATCCTGTTATACGATGGAAAAACTGTTGTATTTTTATTGCATTTTATGCTTCTGGCGTTCACTTGTTAGGCCCTAACTATTCAATCTGGTGGAACAACGCCCTAGGGTGAAGCCTAGGTTGCCCGGAACGTAGAAATGACCATCACTATCACACAGGTTGCAATTATTCCTGTTATAGGATGGAAAAGCTGTTGTATTTATATCGTACTTTATGCTTCTGGCGTTGACTACTAAGGCCCTAGCTATTCGATCTAGTGGAGCAACGCCCTAGAGTGAAGCCTAGGTTGCCCGGAACGTAGAAATGACCATCATTTTCAAACTGGTTGCGATTAATCCTGTTATACGATGGAAGAACTGTTGTGTTTTTATTGCATTTTATGCTTCTGGCGTTCACTTCTTACGCCCTAACTATTCGATCTGGTGGAACAACGCCCTAGGGTGAAGCCTAGGTTGCCCGGAACGTAGAAATGACCATAAGTTTCATAATGGTTGCAATTATTCGTTTTATACGATGGAAAAACTGTTGTATTTCTATTGTATTTAATGCTTCGGGCGTTGACTTCTTAGGCCCTATCACTTCGATCTGGTGGAGCAACGCCCTACAGTGAAGCCTAGGTTGCCCGGAACGTGGATATGACCGTAACCTTCACACAGGTTGCAATTATTCGTTTTATACGGTGTAAAGGCTGTTGTATTTATTTTGTATTTTATTCTTCTGGTGTTGACTTCTTAGGCCCTAGCTATTCGATCTAGTGGAACAACGCCCTAGAGTGAAGCCTAGGTTGCCCGGAACGTAGAAATGACCATCACTTTCAAACTGGTTGCAATTAATCCTGTTATACGATGGAAAAACTGTTGTATTTTTATTGCATTTTATGCTTCGGGCATTGACTCCTAAGGCCCTAACTATTCAATCTGTTGTAGCAACGCCCTAGAGTGAAGCCTAGGTTTCTCGGAATGTAGAAACGACTATAACTTTCACACTGGTTGCAATTATTCGTTTTATACGATGGAAAAACTGTTGTATTTATATTGTATTTTATGCTTCTGGCGTTCACTTCTTAGGCCCTAACTATTCGACCTGGTGGAACAACGCCCTAGGGTGAAGCCTAGGTTGCCCGGAACGTAGAAATGACCATAACTTTTACACTGGTAGCAATTATTCGTTTTATCCAATGGAAAAACTGTTGTATTTATATTGTATTTTATGCTTCTGGCGCTGACTTCTTAGGCCCTAACTATTCGATCTGGTGGAGCAATGCCTTAGAGTTAAGTCTAGGATGCCCGAAACGCCGAAATGGTCATTACTTTCACGCTTGTTGCAATTATTCCTGTTATACGATGAAAAGACCGTTGTATTTTTATTGTATTTTATGCTTCTGGCGTTGACTTCTAAGGCCCTTGCTATTCGATCTAGTGGAGCAACGCCCTAGACTGAAGCCTAGGTTGCCCGGAACGTAGAAATGACCATCACTTTCAAACTGGTTGCAATTATTCGTTTTTTACGATGGAAAAGCTGTTGTATTTATATTGTATTTTATGCCTCTGGCGTTGACTTCTAAGGCCCTAGCTATTCGATCTAGCGGAGCAAAGCCCTAGACCGAAGCCTAGGTTGCCCGGAACGTAGAAATGACCATCACTTTCAAACTGGTTGCAACTAATCCTGTTATACGATGGAAAAACTGTTGTATTTTTATTGCATTTTATGCTTCGGGCGCTGACTTCTAAGGCCCTGACTATTCAATCTGTTGGAGCAACGCCCTAGAGTGAAGACCAGGTTGCTCGCAATGTAGAAATGACCATAGCTTTCACACTGGTTGCAATTATTCATTTTATACGATGGAAAAACTGTTGTATTTATATTGGATTTTATGCTTCTGGCGTTCACTTCTTAGGCCCTAACTATTCGATCTGGTGGAACAACGCCCTAGGGTGAAGCCTAGGTTGACCGGAACGTAGAAATGACCATAACTTTTACACTGGTAGCAATTATTCGTTTTATACAATGGAAAAACTGTTCTATTTATTGTGTATTTTATGCATCGTGCGTTAACTTCCAAGGTCCTAACTGTTCCATCTGGTGGAGCAACGCCCTAGAGTGAAGCCTAGGTTGCCCGGAACGTAGAAATGACCTTCACTATCAAACTGGTTGCAATTAATCCTGTTATACGATGGAAAAACTGTTGTATTTTTATTGCATTTTATGCTTCTGGCGTTCACTTCTTAGGCCCTAACTATTCGATCTGGTGGAACAAAGCCCTAGGGTGAAGCCTAGGTTACCCGGAACGTAGAAATGACCATAAGTTTCAGAATGGTTGCAATTATTCGTTTTATACGATGGAAAGACTGTTGTATTTCTATTGTATTTTATGCTTCGGGCGTTGACTTCTTAGGCCCTAACACTTCGATCTGGTGGAGCAACGCCCTACAGTGAAGCCTAGGTTGCCCGGAACGTAGATATGTCCATAACAATCACACAGGTTGCAATTATTCGTTTTATACGGTGTAAAGGCTGTTGCATTTATTTTGTATTTTATTCTTCTGGTGTTGACTTCTTAGGCCCTAACTATTCGATCTGGTGGAACAACGCCGTAGAGTGAAGCCTAGGTTGCCCGGAACGTAGAAATGACCATTACTTTCACACTGTTTGCAATTATTCCTTTTATACGATGGAAAAGCTGCTGTATTTATATCGTATTTTATGCTTCTGGCGTTGACTTCTAAGGACCTAACTATTCGATCTGGTGGAGCAACGCCCTAGAGTGAAGCCTAGGTTGCTGGGAATGTAGAAATGACCATAACTTTCACACTGGTTGCAATTATTCGTTTTATACGATGGAAAAACTGTTGTATTGATATTGTATTTTATGCTTCTGGCGTTGACTTCTAAGGCCCTTGCTATTCGATCTAGTGGAGCAACGCCCTAGACTGCAGCCTAGGTTGCCCGGAACGTAGAAGTGACCATCAATTTCAAACTGGTTGCAATTATTCGTTTTTTACGATGGAAAAGCTGTTGTATTTATATTGTATTTTATGCCTCTGGCGTTGACATCTAAGGCCCTAGCTATTCGATCTAGCGGAGCAAAGCCCTAGACTGAAGCCTAGGTTGCCCGGAACGTAGAAATGACCATCACTTTCAAACTGGTTGCAACTAATCCTGTTATACGATGGAAAAACTGTTGTATTTTTATTGCATTTTATGCTTCGGGCGCTGACTTCTAAGGCCCTAACTATTCAACCTGTTGGTGCAACGCCCTAGAGTGAAGCCTAGGTTGCTCGGAATGTAGAAATGACCATAACTTTCACACTGGTTGCAATTATTCGTTTTATACGATGGAAAAACTGTTGTATTTATATTGTATTTTATGCGTCTGGCGTTCACTTCTTAGGCCCTAACTATTCGACCTGGTGGAACAACGCCCTAGGGTGAAGCCTAGGCTGCCCGGAACGCAGAAATGACCATAACTTTTACACTGGTAGCAATTATTCGTTTTATACAAAGGAAAAACTGTTGTATTTATATTGTATTTTATGCTTCTGGCGTTAACTTCTTAGGCCCTAACTATTCGATCTGGTGGAGCAATGCCTCAGAGTTAAGTCTAGGATGCCCGAAACGCCGAAATGATCATTACTTTCACGCTTGTTGCAATTATTCCTTTTATACGATGAAAAGACCGTTGTATTTTTATTGTATTTTATGCTTCAGGCGTAGGCTTCTAAGGCCGTAGCTATTCGATATGGTGGAGCACCGCCCTAGAGTGAAGCGTAGGTTGCCCGTAACGAAGAAATGACCATAACTTTTACACTGGTAACAATTATTCGTTTTATACAATGGAAGAACTGTTCTATTTATTTTGTATTTTATGCTTCGGGCGTTGACTTCTAAGGCCCTAACTGTTTGGTCTGGTGGAGCAACGCCCTAGATTGAAGCCTAGGTTGCCCGGAACGTAGAAATGCCCATTACTTTAACACTGTTTGCAATTATTCCTTTTATACGATGGAAAAACAGTTCTATTCATTTTTGTATTTTATGCTTTGGGCGTTGACTTCTTTGGCCCTAACAATTCGATCTGGTGGAGCAACGCCCTAGAGTGAAGCCTAGGTTGCCTGGAACGTACAAATGACAATCACTTTCACACGGATTGCAATTATTCCTGTTATAGGATGGAAAGGCTGTTGTATTTTTATTGCTTTTTATGCTTCTGGCGTTCACTTCTTAGGCCCTAACTATTCGATCTGGTGGAACAACGCCCTAGGGTGAAGCCTAGGTTGCCCGGAACGCAGAAATGACCATTACTTTCACACTGGTAGGAATTATTCGTTTTATACAATGGAAAAACTGTTCTATCTATTTTGTATTTTATGCTTCGGGCGTTGACTTCTAAGGCCCTGACTATTCAACCTGTTGGAGCAACGCCCTAGAGTGAAGCCCAGGTTGCTCGGAATGTAGAAATGACCATAGCTTTCACACTGGTTGCAATTATTCGTTTTATACGATGGAAAAACTGTTGTATTTATATTGGATTTTATGCTTCTGGCGTTCACTTCTTAGGCCCTAACTATTCGATCTGGTGGAACAACGCCCTAGGGTGAAGCCTAGGTTGCCCGGAACGTAGAAATGACCATAACTTTTACACTGGTAGCAATTATTCCTTTTATACGATGCAAAAGCTGTTGTATTTATATCGTATTTCATGCTTCTGGCGTTGACTTCTAAGGACCTAACTATTCGATCTGGTGGAGCAACGTCCTAGAGTGAAGCCTAGGTTGCCCGGAATGTAGAAATAACCATAACTTTCACACTGGTTGCAATTAATCCTGTTATACGATGGAAAAACTGTTGTATTTTTATTGCATTTTATGCTTCTGGCGTTCACTTCTTAGGCCCTAACTATTCGATCTGGTGGAACAACGCCCTAGGGTGAAGCCTAGGTTGCCCGGAACGTAGAAATGACCATAACTTTTACACTGGTAGCAATTATTCGTTTTATACAATGGAAAAACTGTTCTATTTATTTTGTATTTTATGCTTCGGGCGCTGACTTCTAAGGCCCTAACTGTTTGATCTGGTGTAGCAACGCTCTAGAGTGAAGCCTAGGTTGCCCGGAACGTAGAAATGACAATTACTTTCACACTGTTTGCAATTATTCGTTTTATACGATGCAAAAGCTGTTGTATTTATATCGTATTTCATGCTTCTGGTGTTGACTTCTAAGGACCTAACTATTCGATCTGGTGGAGCAACGCCCTAGAGTGAAGCCTAGGTTGCCCGGAACGTAGAAATGACCTTCACTATCAAACTGGTTGCAATTAATCCTGTTATACGATGGAAAAACTGTTGTATTTTTATTGCATTTTATGCTTCTGGCGTTCACTTCTTAGGCCCTAACTATTCGATCTGGTGGAACAACGCCCTAGGGTGAAGCCTAGGTTGCCCGGAACGTAGAAATGACCATAAGTTTCAGAATGGTTGCGATTATCCGTTTTATACGATGGAAAAACTGTTGTATTTCTATTGTATTTTATGCTTCGGGCGTTGACTTCTTAGGCCCTAACACTTCGATCTGGTGGAGCAACGCCCTACAGTGAAGCCTAGGTTGCCCGCAACGTAGATATGACCATAACCATCACACAGGTTGCAATTATTCGTTTTATACGGTGTAAAGGCTGTTGTATTTATTTTGTATTTTATTCTTCTGGTGTTGACTTCTTAGGCCCTAACTATTCGATCTGGTGGAACAACGCCCTAGGGTGAAGCCTAGGTTGCCCGGAACGTAGAAATGACCATAAGTTTTACACTGGTAGCAATTATTCGTTTTATACAATGGAAAAACTGTTCTATTTATTTTGTATTTTATGCTTCGGGCGTTGACTTCTAAGGCCCTGACTATTCAATCTGTTGGAGCAACGCCCTAGAGTGAATCCCAGGTTGCTCGGAATGTAGAAATGACCATAGCTTTCACACTGGTCGCAATTATTCGTTTTATACGATGGAAAAACTGTTGTATTTATATTGGATTTTATGCTTCTGGCGTTCACTTCTTAGGCCCTAACTATTCGATCTGGTGGAACAACGCCCTAGGGTGAAGCCTAGGTTGCCCGGAACGTAGAAATGACCATAACTTTTACACTGGTAGCAATTATTCGTTTTATACAATGGAAAAACTGTTCTATTTATTTTGTATTTTATGCTTCGGGCGCTGACTTCTAATGCCCTAACTGTTTGATCTGGTGGAGCAACGCCCTCGAGTGAAGCCTAGGTTGACCGGAACGTAGAAATGACAATTACTTTCACACTGTTTGCAATTATTCCTTTTATACGATGCAAAAGCTGTTGTATTTATATCGTATTTTATGCTTCTAGCGTTGACTTCTAAGGACCTAACTATTCGACCTGGTGGAACAACGCCCTAGGGTGAAGCCTAGGTTGCCCGGAACGTAGAAATGACCATAACTTTTACACTGGTAGCAATTATTCGTTTTATACAATGGAAAAAATGTTCTATTTATTTTGTATTTTATGCTTCGGGCGTTGACTTCTAAGGCCCTAACTGTTTGATCTGGTGGAGCAACGCCATAGAGTGAAGCCTAGATTGCCCGGAACGTAGAAATGACCATTACTTTAAAACTGTTTGCAATTATTCCTTTTATACGATGGAAAAACTGTTCTATTTATTTTGTATTTTATGCTTCGGGCGTTGACTTCTTTGGCGCTAACACTTCGATCTGGTGGAGCAACGTCCTAGAGTGAAACCTAGGTTGACCGGAACGTAGAAATGACCATAACTTTCACACTGGTTGTCATTATTCGTTTTATACGATGGAAAAGCTGTTGAATTTATATCGTATTTTATGCTTCTGGCGTTGACTTCTTAGGCCCTAACTATTCCATCTGGTGGAACAACACCCTAGGGTGAAGCCTAGGTTGCCCGGATCGTAGAAATGACCAGTACTTTCACACTGGTTGCAGTTATTCGTTTCATACGATGGAAAAACTGTTCTATTTATTTTGCATTTTATGCTTCGGGCGTTGACTTCTAAGGCGCTAACTATTCAATCTGTTGGAGAACCGCCCTAGGGTGTATCCTAGGTTGCCCGGAAAGTAGAAATGACCATAACTTTCATACTGGTTGCAATTATTCGTTTTATATGATGGAAAAACTGTTGTATTTATATTGTATTTTATGCTTCTGGCGTTCACTTCTTAGGCCCTAACTATTCGATCTGGTGGAGCAACGCCCTAGAGTGAAGCCTAGGTTGCCCGGAACGTAGAAATGACCTTCACTATCAAACTGGTTGCAATTAATCCTGTTATACGATGGAAAAACTGTTGTATTTTTATTGCATTTTATGCTTCTGGCGTTCACTTCTTAGGCCCTAACCATTCGATCTGGTGGAGCAACGCCCTACAGTGAAGCCTAGGTTGCCCGGAACGTAGATATGACCATAACCATCACACAGGTTGCAATTATTCGTTTTATACGGTGTAAATGCTGTTGTATTTATTTTGTATTTTATTCTTCTGGTGTTGACTTCTTAGGCCCTAACTATTCGATCTGGTGGAACAACGCCGTAGAGTGAAGCCTAGGTTGCCCGGAACGTAGAAATGACCATTACTTTCACACTGTTTGCAATTATTCCTTTTATACGATGGAAAAGCTGCTGTATTTATATCGTATTTTATGCTTCTGGCGTTGACTTCTAAGGACCTAACTATTCGATCTGGTGGAGCAACGCCCTAGAGTGAAGCCTAGGTTGCCTGGAACGTAGAAATGACCATCACTTTCAAACTGGTTGCAATTAATCCTGTTATACGATGGAAAAACTGTTGTATTTTTATTGCATTTTATGCTTCGGGCGCTGACTTCTAAGGCCCTAACTATTCAATCTGTTGGTGCAACGCCCTAGAGTGAAGCCTAGGTTGCTCGGAATGTAGAAATGACCATAACTTTCACACTGGTTGCAATTATTCGTTTTACACGATGGAAAAACTGTTGTATTTGTATTGTATTTTATGCTTCTGGCGTTCACTTCTTAGGCCCTAACTATTCGACCTGGTGGAACAACGCCCTAGGGTGAAGCCTAGGTTGCCCGGAACGCAGAAATGACCATAACTTTTACACTGGTAGCAATTATTCGTTTTATACAATGGAAAAACTGTTGTATTTATATTGTATTTTATGCTTCTGGCGTTGACTTCTTAGGCCCTAACTATTCGATCTGGTGGAGCAATGCCTCAGAGTTAAGTCTAGGATGCCCGAAACGCCGAAATGATCATTACTTTCACGCTTGTTGCAATTATTCCTTTTATACGATGAAAAGACCGTTGTCCTTTTATTGTATTTTATGCTTCAGGCGTAGGCTTCTAAGGCCGTAGCTATTCGATATGGTGGAGCACCGCCCTAGAGTGAAGCCTAGGTTGCCCGGAACGTAGAAATGACCATAACTTTTACACTGGTAGCAATTATTCGTTTTATACAATGGAAGAACTGTTCTATTTATTTTGCACTTTATGCTTCGGGCGTTGACTTCTAAAGCCCTAACTGTTTGATCTGGTAGAGCAACGCCCTAGATTGAAGCCTAGGTTGCCCGGAACGTAGAAATGACCATTTCTTTAACACTGTTTGCAATTATTCCTTTTATACGATGGAAAAACTGTTCTACTTATTTTGTATTTTATGCTTTGGGCGTTGACTTCTTTGGCCCTAACAATTCGATCTGGTGGAGCAACGCCCTAGAGTGAAGCCTAGGTTGCCTGGAAAGTACAAATGACAATCACTTTCACACGGATTGCAATTATTCCTGTTATAGGATGGAAAGGCTGTTGTATTGTTATTGCATTTTATGCTTCTGGCGTTCACTTCTTAGGCCCTAACTATTCGATCTGGTGGAACAACGCCCTAGGGTGAAGCCTAGGTTGCCCGGAACGTAGAAATGACAATAACTTTTACACTGGTAGCAATTATTCGTTTTATACAATGGAAAAACTGTTCTATTTATTTTGTATTTTATGCTTCGGGCGTTGACTTCTAAGGCCCTAACTGTTTCATCTGGTGGTGGAACGCCCTAGAGTGAAGCCTAGGTTGCCCGGAACGCAGAAATGACCACAACTTTCACACTGGTTGCCATTATTCGTTTTATACGATGGAAAATCTGTTGTATCTATATCGTATTTTATGCTTCTGGCGTTGACTTCTTAGGCCCCGACTATTCGATCTGGTGGAGCAACGTCCTAGAGTGAAGCCTAGGTTGCCTGGAACGTAGAACATACCATTACCTTCACACTGGTTGCAATTATTCCTCTTATACGTTGGAAAAACCGTTGCATCTTTATTGTATTTTATTCTGCCGGCGTTGACTTGTAAGGCACTGTCTATTTGATCTGGTAGAGCAACTCCCTAGAGTGAAGCCTAGGTTGCTCGGAATGTAGAAATGACCAACTCTTTCACACTGGTAGTAATTATTCGTTTTATACATTGAAAATCTGGTGTATTTATTTTGTATTTTATGCTTCGGGCGTTGACTTCTAAGGCACTAACTATTCGATCTGGCGGAGCAACGCCCTAGAGTGAAGCCCAGGTTGCCCGGAACGTAGAAATTAACATTACCTCCAAACTGTTTGCAATTATTCGTTTTATACGATGGAAATGCTGTTGTATTTATATTGTATTTTCTGCTTCTGGCGTTGACTTCTAAGGCCTTAACTATTTGATCTGGTGGAGCCACGGTCTAGAGCGAAACCTAGGCTGCCCGGAACGTAGAATGGACCATTACTTTCTCACTGGTTGCAATAATTCCTGTTATACGATGGAAAAACTCTTGTATATTTATTGTATTTTATGCTTGGGGCGTTGACTTCCATGGCCCTACCTACTCGATCTGGTGGAACAACGCCCAAGGGTGAAGCCTAGGTTGCCCGGAACGTAGAAATGACCATAGCTTTCACACTGGTAGCAATTATTCGTTTTATACGATGAAAAAACTGTTGTATTTATATTGTATTTTATGCTTCGGGCGTTGACTTCTAAGGCCCTAGCTATTCCATCTGGTGGAGCAACGACCCAGAGTGAAGCCTAGGTTGCCCGGAACGTAGAAATGACCATCACTTTCAAACTGGTTGCAATTATTCCTGTTATATGATGGAAAAACTGTTGTATACTTATTGCATTTTATGCGTCGGGCATTGACTTCTAAGGCCCTAACTATTCCATCTGTTGGAGCAACGACCTATGGTGAAGCCTAGATTGCCGGGAAAGTAGAAATGACCATAACTTTCATACTGGTTGCAATTATTCGTTTTATATGATGGAAAAACTGTAGTATTTATATTGTATTTTATGCTTCGGGCGTTGACTTCTAAGGCCCTAACTGATTGACCTGGTGGAGCAACGCCCTAGAGTGAAGCTTAGATTGCCCGGAACGTTGAAATGACCATAACTTTCACACTGTTTGCAGTTATTCCTGTTATACGATGGAAAAACTGTTGCATCTTTATTGCATTTTATGCTTCTGGCGTTGACTTCTAAGGCCCTAACTATTCGGTCAGGTAGAGCAACGCCCTAGAGTGACGCCTAGGTTGCCCGGAACGTAGAAATGACCATTACTTTCACAATGTTTGCAACTACTCATTTTATACGATGGAATAACTGTTGTACTTATATTGTATTTTATCCTCCTGGCGTTGAATTCTCAGGACCTAACTATTCCCTCTGGTGGATCAACGCCGTAGAGTGAAACCTACGTTGGCGGGAACGTAGAAATGACCATTACTTTCACACTGGTTGCAATTATTCGTTTTATACGATGGAAAAGCTGTTGTATTTATATCGTATTTTATGCTTCTGGCGTTGACTTCTTAGGACCTAACTATTCGATCTGGTGGAGCAACGCCCTAGGGTGAAGCCTAGGTTGCCCGGAACGTAGAAATGAACATAACTTCCACACTGGTAGCAATTATTCGTTTTATACGATGGAAAAACTGTTGTATTTTTATTGCATTTTATGCTTCGGACAATGACTTCTAAGGCCCTAACTATTCAATCTGTTGGAGCAACGCCCTAGGTTGAAGCCTAGGTTGCCCGGAAAGTAGAAGAGACCATAACTTTCATACTGGTTGCGATTATTCGTTTTATACGATGAAAAAACTGTTGTATTTATATTGTATTTTATGCTTCTGGCGTTCACTTCTTAGGCCCTAACTATTCGAACTGGTGAAACAACGCCCTAGGGTGAAGCCTAGGTTGCCCGGAACGTAGAAATGACCATAACTTTCACACTGGTAGTAATTATTCGTTTTATACAATGGAAAAACTGTTCCATTTATTTTGTATTTTATGCTTCGGGCGTTGACTTCTAAGGCCCTAACTGTTTCATCTGGTGGAGCAACGCCCTAGAGTGAAGCCTAGGTTGCCCGGAACATAGAAATGACCATAACTTTCACACTGGTTGAAATTATTCCTGTTCTACGATGGACAAACTGTTGTATTTATATCGTATTTTATGCTTCTGGCGTTGACGTCTAAGGACCTAACTATTCGATCTTGTGGGGCAACGCTCTGGAGTGAAGCCTAGGTTGCTCGGAATGTAGGAATGACCATAGATATCACACTGGTTGCAATCATTCGTTTTATACGATGGAAAAACTGTTGCATCTTTATCGTATATTATGCTTCGGGCGTGGACTTGTTAGGCCCTAACTTTTCGATCTGGTGGAGCAACACCCTAGAGTGAAGCCTAGGTTGCCCGGAACGTAGAAATGACCATAACTTTTACACTGGTTGCAATTATTCGTTTTATACAATGGAAAAACTGTTCTATTTATTTTGCATTTTATGCTTCGGGCGTTGACTTCTAAGGCCCTAACTGATTGATCTGGTGGAGCAACGCCCTAGAGTGAAGCCTAGATTGCCCGGAACGTTGTAATGACCAGTACTTTCACACTATTTGCAGTTATTCCTGTTATACGATGGAAAAACTGTTGCATCTTTCTTGCATTTTATGCTTCTGGCGTTGACTTCTAAGGCCCTAACTATTCGATCAGGTGGGGCAACGCCCTAGTGTGACGCCTAGGTTGCCCGAAACGAAGAAGAGACCAGTACTTTCACACTGTTTGCAGTTATTCCTGTTATACCATGGTAAAACTGTTGCATCTTTATTGCATTTTATGCTTTTGGCGTTGACTTCTAAGGCCCTAACTATTCGATCAGGCGGAGCAACGCCCCAGGGTGAAGCCTAGGTTGGCCGCAATGTAGAAATGTCCATAACTTTCACACTGGTTGCAATTATTCGTTTTATACGATTGAAAAGCTGTTGTATTTATATTGTATTTTATGCTTCGGGCATCGACTTTTAAGGCCCTTACTATTCGATCTGTTGGAGCAACGCCCTAGGGTGAAGCCTAGGTTGCCCGGAACGTAGAAATGAGCATAACTATCACACTGGTTGCAATTATTCGTTTTATACGATGGAAAAGCTGTTGCATCTTTATTGTATTTTATTATTCTGGCGTTGACTTCTAAGGCCGTAGCTATTAGATGTGGTGGAGCAACGCCCTAGTGTGACGCCTAGCTTGCCCGGAACGTAGAAATGACCGTATCTTTCACACTGTTTGCAATTATTCATTTTATTCGATGGCAAAGCTGTTGTATTTATATTGTATTTTATGCTTCTGGCATTGACTTCTTAGGCCCTAACTATTCGATCTGGAGGCGCAATGCCTCAGAGTTAAGTCTAGGATGCCCGAAACGCCGAAATGATCATTACTTTCACGCTTATTGCAATTATTCCTCTAATACGATGAAAAGACTGTTGTATTTTTATTGTATCTTATGCTCCTGGCGTTGACTTCTAAGGCCCTAACTATTGGATCTGGTGGAGCAACACCCTAGAGTGAAGCCTAGGTTGCCGGAACGTCGAAATGACCAGAACTCTCACACTGGTTGCAATTATTCGTTTTATACGATGGAAAAGCTGTTGTATTTATATCGTATTTTATGCTTCTGGCGTTGACTTCTTAGGCCCTAACTATTCGACCTGGTGGAGCAACGCCCTAGAGTGAAACCTAGGTTATCCGGAACGTAGAAATGACCAGTGCATTCACACTGGTTGCAGTTATTCCTGTAAAACGATGGAAAAACTGTTGCATCTTTATTGTATTTTATGCTTCTGGCGATGACTTCTAAGGCCCTAACTATTCGACCTCGTGGAGCCACGCCCTAGGGTGAAGCCTACGTTGCCCGGAACGTAGAAATAACCACAACTTTCACACTGATTGCTATTATTCGTTTTATACGATGGAAAAACTGTTACATTTATATTGTATATTATGCTTCTGGCGTTGCCTTCTAAGGCACTAATTATTCGAACAGGTGGAGCAACGCCCTAGAGTGAAGCCGAGGTTGCCCGGAACGTAGAAATGACCATCACTTTCAAACTGGTTGCAATTATTCCTGTTACATGACGGAAAAACTGTTGTATTTGTATTGCATTTTATGCTTCGGGCATTGACTTCTAAGGCCCTAACTATTGAATCTGCTGGAGCAACGTCCTAGGGTGTAGCCTAGATTGCCCGGAAAGTAGAAATGACCATTACCTTCACACTGGTTGCAATTATTCGTTTAATACAATGGAAAAACTGTACTATTTATTTCGTATTTTATGCTTCAGGCGTTGACTTCTAAGGCCCTAGCTATTCGATCTGGTGGAGCAACGCCCTATAGTGAAGCCTAGGTTGCTCGGAACGTAGAAATGACCATTACTTTCACATTGGTTGCAATTATCCGTTTCATACGATGGAAAAGCTGCTGTATTTATATTGTATTTTATGCTTCTGGCGTTCACTTCTTAGGCTCTAACTATTCGAACTGGTGAAACAACGACCTAGGGTGAAGCCTAGGTTGCCCGGAACGTAGAAATGACCATAACTTTCACACTGGTAGCAATTATTCGTTTTATACAATGGAAAAACTGTTCCATTTATTTTGTATTTTATGCTTCGGGCGTTGACTTCTAAGGCCCTAACTGTTTGATCTGGTGGAGCCACGCCCTAGAGTGAAGCCTAGGTTACCCGGAACGTAGAAAAGACCATTACCTTCACACTGGTTGCAATTATTCGTTTTATACGATGGAAAAACTGTTCTATTTATTTTGTATTTTATGCTTCGGGCGTTGACTTCTAAGGCCTTAACTATTCAATCTGCTGGTGCAACGCCCAAGGGTGAAGCCTATGTTGCCTGGAAAGTAGAAATGACGTTAACTTTCATACTGGTTGCAATTATTCGTTTTGTACGATGGTAAAACTGTTTTATTTATTTTGTATTTTATGCTTCGGGCGTTGACTTCTAAGGCCCTAACTATTCGATCTGGTGGCGCAACGCCCTAGAGTGAAGCCTAGGTTGTCCGGAACGTAGAAATGACCATAACTTTCACACTGGTTGCTATCATTCGTTTTATACGATGGAAGAACTGTACTATTTATTTTGTATTTTATGCTTCGGGCGTTGACTTCTAAGGCCCTAGCTATTCCATCTGGTGGAGCAACGCCCCAGAGTTAAGTCTAGGATGCCCGAAACGGCGAAATGATCATTACTTTCACGCTTATTGCAATTATTCCTCTAATACGATGAAAAGACTGTTGTATTTTTATTGTATCTTATGCTCCTGGCGTTGACTTCTAAGGCCCTAACTATTCGATCTGGTGGAGCAACACCCTAGAGTGAAGCCTAGGTTGCCGGAACGTCGAAATGACCAGAACTCTCACACTGGTTGCAATTATTCGTTTTATACGATGGAAAAGCTGTTGTATTTATATCGTATTTTATGCTTCTGGCGATGACTTCTAAGGCCCTAACAATTCGACCACGTGGAGCCACGCCCTAGGGTGAAGCCTACGTTGCCCGGAACGTAGAAATGACCACAACTTTCACACTGATTGCTATTATTCGTTTTATACGATGGAAAAACTGTTACATTTATATTGTATATTATGCTTCTGGCGTTGCCTTCTAAGGCACTAACTATTCGAACAGGTGGAGCAACGCCCTAGAGTGAAGCCGAGGTTGCCCGGAACGTAGAAATGACCATCACTTTCAAACTGGTTGCAATTATTCCTGTTATATGACGGAAAAACTGTTATATTTGTATTGCATTTTATGCTTCGGGCATTGACTTCTAAGGCCCTAACTATTGAATCTGCTGGAGCAACGTCCTAGGGTGTAGCCTAGATTGCCCGGAAAGTAGAAATGACCATTACCTTCACACTGGTTGCAATTATTCGTTTAATACAATGGAAAAACTGTACTATTTATTGCGTATTTTATGCTTCGGGCGTTGACTACTAAGGCCCTAGCTATTCGATCTGGTGGAGCAACGCCCCAGAGTGAAGCCTAGGTTGCTCGGAACGTAGAAATGACCATTACTTTCACATTGGTTGCAATTATCCGTTTCATACGATGGAAAAGCTGCTGTATTTATATTGTATTTTATGCTTCTGGCGTTCACTTCTTAGGCTCTAACTATTCGAACTGGTGAAACAACGACCTAGGGTGAAGCCTAGGTTGCCCGGAACGTAGAAATGACCATAACTTTCACACTGGTAGCAATTATTCGTTTTATACAATGGAAAAACTGTTCCATTTATTTTGTATTTTATGCTTCGGGCGTTGACTTCTAAGGCCCTAACTGTTTGATCTGGTGGAGCAACGCCCTAGAGTGAAGCCTAGGTTACCCGGAACGTAGAAAAGACCATTACCTTCACACTGGTTGCAATTATTCGTTTTATACGATGGAAAAACTGTTCTATTTATTTTGTATTTTATGCTTCGGGCGTTGACTTCTAAGGCCTTAACTATTCAATCTGCTGGTGCAACGCCCAAGGGTGAAGCCTATGTTGCCTGGAAAGTAGAAATGACGTTAACTTTCATACTGGTTGCAATTATTCGTTTTGTACGATGGAAAAACTGTTTTATTTATTTTGTATTTTATGCTTCGGGCGTTGACTTCTAAGGCCCTAACTATTCGATCTGGTGGCGCAACGCCCTAGAGTGAAGCCTAGGTTGTCCGGAACGTAGAAATGACCATAACTTTCACACTGGTTGCTATCATTCGTTTTATACGATGGAAGAACTGTACTATTTATTTTGTATTTTATGCTTCGGGCGTTGACTTCTAAGGCCCTAGCTATTCCATCTGGTGGAGCAACGCCCCAGAGTTAAGTCTAGGATGCCCGAAACGGCGAAATGATCATTACTTTCACGCTTATTGCAATTATTCCTCTAATACGATGAAAAGACTGTTGTATTTTTATTGTATCTTATGCTCCTGGCGTTGACTTCTAAGGCCCTAACTATTCGATCTGGTGGAGCAACACCCTAGAGTGAAGCCTAGGTTGCCGGAACGTCGAAATGACCAGAACTCTCACACTGGTTGCAATTATTCGTTTTATACGATGGAAAAGCTGTTGTATTTATATCGTATTTTATGCTTCTGGCGATGACTTCTAAGGCCCTAACAATTCGACCTCGTGGAGCCACGCCCTAGGGTGAAGCCTACGTTGCCCGGAACGTAGAAATGACCACAACTTTCACACTGATTGCTATTATTCGTTTTATACGATGGAAAAACTGTTACATTTATATTGTATATTATGCTTCTGGCGTTGCCTTCTAAGGCACTAACTATTCGAACAGGTGGAGCAACGCCCTAGAGTGAAGCCGAGGTTGCCCGGAACGTAGAAATGACCATCACTTTCAAACTGGTTGCAATTATTCCTGTTATATGACGGAAAAACTGTTATATTTGTATTGCATTTTATGCTTCGGGCATTGACTTCTAAGGCCCTAACTATTGAATCTGCTGGAGCAACGTCCTAGGGTGTAGCCTAGATTGCCCGGAAAGTAGAAATGACCATTACCTTCACACTGGTTGCAATTATTCGTTTAATACAATGGAAAAACTGTACTATTTATTGCGTATTTTATGCTTCGGGCGTTGACTACTAAGGCCCTAGCTATTCGATCTGGTGGAGCAACGCCCTAGAGTGAAGCCTAGGTTGCTCGGAACGTAGAAATGACCATTACCTTCACATTGGTTGCAATTATCCGTTTCATACGATGGAAAAGCTGCTGTATTTATATCGTGTTTTATGCTTCTGGCGTTGACTTCTTAGGCCCTAACTATTCCATCTGGTGGAACAACACACTAGGGTGAAGCCTAGGTTGCCCGGAAAGTAGAAATGACCATAACTTCCACACTGGTAGAAATTATTCGTTTAATACAGTGGAAAAACTGTACTATTTATTTCGTATTTTATGCTTCGGGCGTTGACTTCTAAGGCCCTAGCTATTCGATCTGGTGGAGCAACGCCCCAGAGTGAAGCCTAGGTTGCTCGGAACGTAGAAATGACCATTACTTTCACATTGGTTGCAATTATCCGTTTCATACGATGGAAAAGCTGCTGTATTTATATTGCATTTTATGCTTCTGGCGTTCACTTCTTAGGCTCTAACTATTCGAACTGGTGAAACAACGACCTAGTGTGAAGCCTAGGTTGCCCGGAACGTAGAAATGACCATAACTTTCACACTGGTAGCAATTATTCGTTTTATACAATGGAAAAACTGTTCCATTTATTTTGTATTTTATGCTTCGGGCGTTGACTTCTAAGGCCCTAACTGTTTGATCTGGTGGAGCAACGCCCTAGAGTGAAGCCTAGGTTACCCGGAACGTAGAAAAGACCATTACCTTTACACTGGTTGCAATTATTCGTTTTATACGATGGAAAAACTGTTCTATTTATTTTGTATTTTATGCTTCGGGCGTTGACTTCTAAGGCCTTAACTATTCAATCTGCTGGTGCAACGCCCAAGGGAGAAGCCTATGTTGCCTGGAAAGTAGAAATGACGTTAACTTTCATACTGGTTGCAATTATTCGTTTTATACGATGGAAAAACTGTTTTATTTATTTTGTATTTTATGCTTCGGGCGTTGACTTCTAAGGCCCTAACTATTCGATCTGGTGGCGCAACGCCCTAGAGTGAAGCCTAGGTTGTCCGGAACGTAGAAATGACCATAACTTTCACACTGGTTGCTATCATTCGTTTTATACGATGGAAGAACTGTACTATTTATTTTGTATTTTATGCTTCGGGCGTTGACTTCTAAGGCCCTAGCTATTCCATCTGGTGGAGCAACGCCCCAGAGTTAAGTCTAGGATGCCCGAAACGCCGAAATGATCATTACTTTCACGCTTATTGCAATTATTCCTCTAATACGATGAAAAGACTGTTGTATTTTTATTGTATCTTATGCTCCTGGCGTTGACTTCTAAGGCCCTAACTTTTCGATCTGGTGGAGCAACAACCTAGAGTGAAGCCTAGGTTGCCGGAACGTCGAAATGACCAGAACTCTCACACTGGTTGCAATTATTCGTTTTATACGATGGAAAAGCTGTTGTATTTATATCGTATTTTATGCTTCTGGCGTTGACTTCTTAGGCCCTAACTATTCGACCTGGTGGAGCAACGCCCTAGAGTGAAACCTAGGTTATCCGGAACGTAGAAATGACCAGTGCATTCACACTGGTTGCAGTTATTCCTGTAAAACGATGGAAAAACTGTTGCATCTTTATTGTATTTTATGCTTCTGGCGATGACTTCTAAGGCCCTAACTATTCGACCTCGTGGAGCCACGCCCTAGGGTGAAGCCTACGTTGCCCGTAACGTAGAAATGACCACAACTTTCACACTGATTGCTATTATTCGTTTTATACGATGGAAAAACTGTTACATTTACATTGTATATTATGCTTCTGGCGTTGCCTTCTAAGGCACTAACTATTCGAACAGGTGGAGCAACGCCCTAGAGTGAAACCGAGGTTGCCCGGAACGTAGAAATGACCATCACTTTCAAACTGGTTGCAATTATTCCTGTTATATGACGGAAAAACTGTTGTATTTGTATTGCATTTTATGCTTCGGGCATTGACTTCTAAGGCCCTAACTATTGAATCTGCTGGAGCAACGTCCTAGGGTGTAGCCTAGATTGCCCGGAAAGTAGAAATGACCATTACCTTCACACTGGTTGCAATTATTCGTTTAATACAATGGAAAAACTGTACTATTTATTGCGTATTTTATGCTTCGGGCGTTGACTACTAAGGCCCTAGCTATTCGATCTGGTGGAGCAACGCCCTAGAGTGAAGCCTAGGTTGCTCGGAACGTAGAAATGACCATTACTTTCACATTGGTTGCAATTATCCGTTTCATACGATGGAAAAGCTGCTGTATTTATATCGTGTTTTATGCTTCTGGCGTTGACTTCTTAGGCCCTAACTATTCCATCTGGTGGAACAACACCCTAGGGTGAAGCCTAGGTTGCCCGGAAAGTAGAAATGACCATAACTTCCACACTGGTAGAAATTATTCGTTTAATACAGTGGAAAAACTGTACTATTTATTTCGTATTTTATGCTTCGGGCGTTGACTTCTAAGGCCCTAGCTATTCGATCTGGTGGAGCAACGCCCTAGAGTGAAGCCTAGGTTGCTCGGAACGTAGAAATGACCATTACTTTCACATTGGCTGCAATTATCCGTTTCATACGATGGAAAAGCTGCTGTATTTATTTTGTATTTTATGCTTCTGGCGTTCACTTCTTAGGCTCTAACTATTCGAACTGGTGAAACAACGACCTAGGGTGAAGTCTAGGTTGCCCGGAACGTAGAAATGACCATAACTTTCACACTGGTAGCAATTATTCGTTTTATACAATGGAAAAACTGTTCCACATATTTTGTATTTTATGCTTTGGGCGTTGACTTCTAAGGCCCTAACTGTTTGATCTGGTGGAGCAACGCCCTAGAGTGAAGCCTAGGTTGCCCGGAACGTAGAAAAGACCATTACCTTCACACTGGTTGCAATTATTCGTTTTATACGATGGAAAAACTGTTCTATTTATTTTGTATTTTATGCTTCGGGCGTTGACTTCTAAGGCCTTAACTATTCAATCTGCTGGTGCAACGCCCAAGGGTGAAGCCTATGTTGCCTGGAAAGTAGAAATGACGTTAACTTTCATACTGGTTGCAATTATTCGTTTTATACGATGGAAAAACTGTTTTATTTATTTTGTATTTTATGCTTCGGGCGTTGACTTCTAAGGCCCTAACTATTCGATCTGGTGGCGCAACGCCCTAGAGTGAAGCCTAGGTTGTCCGGAACGTAGAAATGACCATAACTTTCACACTGGTTGCTATCATTCGTTTTATACGATGGAAGAACTGTACTATTTATTTTGAATTTTATGCTTCGGGCGTTGACTTCTAAGGCCCTAGCTATTCCATCTGGTGGAGCAACGCCCCAGAGTGAAGCCTAGGTTGCCCGGAACGTAGCAATGACCATCACAAAAAAACTGGTTGCAATTATTCCTGTTATATGATGGAAAAACTGTTGTATTTTTAATGCATTTTATGCTTCGGGCATTGACTTCTAAGGCTCTAACTATTCAATCTGTTGGAGCAACGCCCTAGGGTGAAGCCTAGATTGCCCGGAAAGTAGAAGTGACCATAACTTTCATACTGGTGCAATCATTCGTTTTATACGATGAAAAAACTGTTGTATTTATGTTGTATTTTATGCTTCTGGCGTTCACTTCTTAGGCCCTAACTATTCGAACTGGTGAAACAACGACCTAGGGTGAAGCCTAGGTTGCCCGGAACGTAGAAATGACCATAGCTTTCACACTGGTAGCAATTATTCGTTTTATACGATGAAAAAACTGTTGTATTTATATTGTATTTTATGCTTCGGGCGTTGACTTCTAAGGCCCTAGCTATTCCATCTGGTGGAGCAACGACCCAGAGTGAAGCCTAGGTTGCCCGGAACGTAGAAATGACCATCACTTTCAAACTGGTTGCAATTATTCCTGTTATATGATGGAAAAACTGTTGTATACTTATTGCATTTTATGCGTCGGGCATTGACTTCTAAGGCCCTAACTATTCCATCTGTTGGAGCAACGACCTATGGTGAAGCCTAGATTGCCGGGAAAGTAGAAATGACCATAACTTTCATACTGGTTGCAATTATTCGTTTTATATGATGGAAAAACTGTTGTATTTATATTGTATTTTATGCTTCGGGCGTTGTCTTCTAAGGCCCTAACTGATTGACCTGGTGGAGCAACGCCCTAGAGTGAAGCCTAGATTGCCCGGAACGTTGAAATGACCATAACTTTCACACTGTTTGCAGTTATTCCTGTTATACGATGGAAAAACTGTTGCATCTTTATTGCATTTTATGCTTCTGGCGTTGACTTCTAAGGCCCTAACTATTCGGTCAGGTAGAGCAACGCCCTAGAGTGACGCCTAGGTTGCCCGGAACGTAGAAATGACCATTACTTTCACAATGTTTGCAACTACTCATTTTATACGATGGAATAACTGTTGTACTTATATTGTATTTTATCCTCCTGGCGTTGAATTCTTAGGACCTAACTATACCCTCTGGTGGATCAACGCCGTAGAGTGAAACCTATGTTGGCGGGAACGTAGAACTGACCATTACTTTCACACTGGTTGCAATTATTCGTTTTATACGATGGAAAAGCTGTTGTATTTATATCGTATTTTATGCTTCTGGCGTTGACTTCTTAGGACCTAACTATTCGATCTGGTGGAGCAACGCCCTAGGGTGAAGCCTAGGTTGCCCGGAACGTAGAAATGAACATAACTTCCACACTGGTAGCAATTATTCGTTTTATGCGATGGAAAAACTGTTGTATTTTTATTGCATTTTATGCTTCGGGCAATGACTTCTAAGGCCCTAACTATTCAATCTGTTGGAGCAACGCCCTAGGTTGAAGCCTAGGTTGCCCGGAAAGTAGAAGAGACCATAACTTTCATACTGGTTGCGATTATTCGTTTTATACGATGAAAAAACTGTTGTATTTATATTGTATTTTATGCTTCTGGCATTCACTTCTTAGGCCCTAACTATTCGAACTGGTGAAACAACGCCCTAGGGTGAAGCCTAGGTTGCCCGGAACGTAGAAATGACCATAACTTTCACACTGGTAGTAATTATTCGTTTTATACAATGGAAAAACTGTTCCATTTATTTTGTATTTTATGCTTCGGGCGTTGACTTCTAAGGCCCTAACTGTTTCATCTGGTGGAGCAACGCCCTAGAGTGAAGCCTAGGTTGCCGGGAACATAGAAATGACCATAACTTTCACACTGGTTGAAATTATTCCTGTTCTACGATGGACAAACTGTTGTATTTATATCGTATTTTATGCTTCTGGCGTTGACGTCTATGGACCTAACTATTCGATCTTGTGGGGCAACGCTCTGGAGTGAAGCCTAGGTTGCTCGGAATGTAGGAATGACCATAAATATCACACTGGTTGCAATCATTCGTTTTATACGATGGAAAAACTGTTGCATCTTTATCGTATATTATGCTTCGGGCGTGGACTTGTTAGGCCCTAACTTTTCGATCTGGTGGAGCAACACCCTAGAGTGAAGCCTAGGTTGCCCGGAACGTAGAAATGACCATAACTTTTACACTGGTAGCAATTATTCGTTTTATACAATGGAAAAACTGTTCTATTTATTTTGCATTTTATGCTTCGGGCGTTGACTTCTAAGGCCCTAACTGATTGATCTGGTGGAGCAACGCCCTAGAGTGAAGCCTAGATTGCCCGGAACGTTGTAATGACCAGTACTTTCACACTATTTGCAGTTATTCCTGTTATAGGATGGAAAAACTGTTGCATCTTTCTTGCATTTTATGCTTCTGGCGTTGAATTCTAAGGCCCTAACTATTCGATCAGGTGGGGCAACGCCCTAGTGTGACGCCTAGGTTGCCCGAAACGAAGAAGAGACCAGTACTTTCACACTGTTTGCAGTTATTCCTGTTATACCATGGTAAAACTGTTGCATCTTTATTGCATTTTATGCTTTTGGCGTTGACTTCTAAGGCCCTAACTATTCGATCAGGTGGAGCAACGCCCTAGGGTGAAGCCTAGGTTGGCCGCAATGTAGAAATGTCCATAACTTTCACACTGGTTGCAATTATTCGTTTTATACGATTGAAAAGCTGTTGTATTTATATTGTATTTTATGCTTCGGGCATCGACTTTTAAGGCCCTTACTATTCGATCTGTTGGAGCAACGCCCTAGGGTGAAGCCTAGGTTGCCCGGAACGTAGAAATGAGCATAACTATCACACTGGTTGCAATTATTCGTTTTATACGATGGAAAAGCAGTTGCATCTTTATTGTATTTTATTATTCTGGCGTTGACTTCTAAGGCCGTAGCTATTAGATGTGGTGGAGCAACGCCCTAGTGTGACGCCTAGCTTGCCCGGAACGTAGAAATGACCGTATCTTTCACACTGTTTGCAATTATTCATTTTATTCGATGGCAAAGCTGTTGTATTTATATTGTATTTTATGCTTCTGGCATTGACTTCTTAGGCCCTAACTATTCGATCTGGAGGCGCAATGCCCCAGAGTTAAGTCTAGGATGCCCGAAACGCCGAAATGATCATTACTTTCACGCTTATTGCAATTATTCCTCTAATACGATGAAAATACTGTTGTATTTTTATTGTATCTTATGCTCCTGGCGTTGACTTCTAAGGCCCTAACTATTCGATCTGGTGGAGCAACACCCTAGAGTGAAGCCTAGGTTGCCGGAACGTCGAAATGACCAGAACTCTCACACTGGTTGCAATTATTCGTTTTATACGATGGAAAAACTGTACTATTTATTTCGTATTTTATGCTTCGGGCGTTGACTACTAAGGCCCTAGCTATTCGATCTGGTGGAGCAACGCCCTAGAGTGAAGCCTAGGTTGCTCGGAACGTAGAAATGACCATTACTTTCACATTGGTTGCAATTATCCGTTTCACACGATGGAAAAGCTGCTGTATTTATATCGTGTTTTATGCTTCTGGCGTTGACTTCTTAGGCCCTAACTATTCCATCTGGTGGAGCAACACCCTAGGGTGAAGCCTAGGTTGCCCGGAAAGTAGAAATGACCATAACTTCCACACTGGTAGAAATTATACGTTTAATACAGTGGTAAAACTGTACTATTTATTTCGTATTTTATGCTTCGGGCGTTGACTTCTAAGGCCCTAGCTATTCGATCTGGTGGAGCAACGCCCTAGAGTGAAGCCTAGGTTGCTCGGAACGTAGAAATGACCATTACTTTCACATTGGTTGCAATTATCCGTTTCATACGATGGAAAAGCTGCTGTATTTATATTGTATTTTATGCTTCTGGCGTTCACTTCTTAGGCTCTAACTATTCGAACTGGTGAAACAACGACCTAGGGTGAAGCCTAGGTTGCCCGGAACGTAGAAATGACCATAACTTTCACACTGGTAGCAATTATTCGTTTTATACAATGGAAAAACTGTTCCATTTATTTTGTATTTTATGCTTCGGGCGTTGACTTCTAAGGCCCTAACTGTTTGATCTGGTGGAGCAACGCCCTAGAGTGAAGCCTAGGTTGCCCGGAACGTAGAAAAGACCATTACCTTCACACTGGTTGCAATTATTCGTTTTATACGATGGAAAAACTGTTCTATTTATTTTGTATTTTATGCTTCGGGCGTTGACTTCTAAGGCCTTAACTATTCAATCTGCTGGTGCAACGCCCAAGGGTGAAGCCTATGTTGCCTGGAAAGTAGAAATGACGTTAACTTTCATACTGGTTGCAATTATTCGTTTTATACGATGGAAAAACTGTTTTATTTATTTTGTATTTTATGCTTCGGGCGTTGACTTCTAAGGCCCTAGCTATTCCATCTGGTGGAGCAACGACCCAGAGTGAAGCCTAGGTTGCCCGGAACGTAGAAATGACCATCACTTTCAAACTGGTTGCAATTATTCCTGTTATAAGATGGAAAAACTGTTGTATACTTATTGCATTTTATGCGTCGGGCATTGACTTCTAAGGCCCTAACTATTCCATCTGTTGGAGCAACGACCTATGGTGAAGCCTAGATTGCCGGGAAAGTAGAAATGACCATAACTTTCATACTGGTTGCAATTATTCGTTTTATATGACGGAAAAACTGTTGTATTTATATTGTATTTTATGCTTCGGGCGTTGACTTCTAAGGCCCTAACTGATTGACCTGGTGGAGCAACGCCCTAGAGTGAAGCCTAGATTGCCCGGAACGTTGAAATGACCATAACTTTCACACTGTTTGCAGTTATTCCTGTTATACGATGGAAAAACTGTTGCATCTTTATTGCATTTTATGCTTCTGGCGTTGACTTCTAAGGCCCTAACTATTCGGTCAGGTAGAGCAACGCCCTAGAGTGACGCCTAGGTTGCCCGGAACGTAGAAATGACCATTACTTTCACAATGTTTGCAACTACTCATTTTATACGATGGAATAACTGTTGTACTTATATTGTATTTTATCCTCCTGGCGTTGAATTCTTAGGACCTAACTATTCCCTCTGGTGGATCAACGCCGTAGAGTGAAACCTACGTTGGCGGGAACGTAGAAATGACCATTACTTTCACACTGGTTGCAATTATTCGTTTTATACGATGGAAAAGCTGTTGTATTTATATCGTATTTTATGCTTCCGGCGTTGACTTCTTAGGACCTAACTATTCGATCTGGTGGAGCAACGCCCTAGGGTGAAGCCTAGGTTGCCCGGAACGTAGAAATGAACATAACTTCCACACTGGTAGCAATTATTCGTTTTATACGATGGAAAAACTGTTGTATTTTTATTGCATTTTATGCTTCGGGCAATGACTTCTAAGGCCCTAACTATTCAATCTGTTGGAGCAACGCCCTAGGTTGAAGCCTAGGTTGCCCGGAAAGTAGAAGAGACCATAACTTTCATACTGGTTGCGATTATTCGTTTTATACGATGAAAAAACTGTTGTATTTATATTGTATTTTATGCTTCTGGCGTTCACTTCTTAGGCCCTAACTATTCGAACTGGTGAAACAACGCCCTAGGGTGAAGCCTAGGTTGCCCGGAACGTAGAAATGACCATAACTTTCACACTGGTAGTAATTATTCGTTTTATACAATGGAAAAACTGTTCCATTTATTTTGTATTTTATGCTTCGGGCGTTGACTTCTAAGGCCCTAACTGTTTCATCTGGTGGAGCAACGCCCTAGAGTGAAGCCTAGGTTGCCCGGAACATAGAAATGACCATAACTTTCGCACTGGTTGAAATTATTCCTGTTCTACGATGGACAAACTGTTGTATTTATATCGTATTTTATGCTTCTGGCGTTGACGTCTAAGGACCTAACTATTCGATCTTGTGGGGCAACGCTCTGGAGTGAAGCCTAGGTTGCTCGGAATGTAGGAATGACCATAAATATCACACTGGTTGCAATCATTCGATTTATACGATGGAAAAACTGTTGCATCTTTATCGTATTTTATGCTTCGGGCGTGGACTTGTTAGGCCCTAACTTTTCGATCTGGTGGAGCAACACCCTAGAGTGACGCCTAGGTTGCCCGGAACGAAGAAGTGACCAGTACTTTCACACTGTTTGCAGTTATTCCTGTTATACCATGGTAAAACTGTTGCATCTTTATTGCATTTTATGCTTTTGGCGTTGACTTCTAAGGCCCTAACTATTCGATCAGGTGGAGCAACGCCCTAGGGTGAAGCCTAGGTTGGCCGCAATGTAGAAATGTCCATAACTTTCACACTGGTTGCAATTATTCGTTTTATACGATTGAAAAGCTGTTGTATTTATATTGTATTTTATGCTTCGGGCATCGACTTTTAAGGCCCTTACTATTCGATCTGTTGGAGCAACGCCCTAGGGTGAAGCCTAGGTTGCCCGGAACGTAGAAATGAGCATAACTATCACACTGGTTGCAATTATTCGTTTTATACGATGGAAAAGCTGTTGCATCTTTATTGTATTTTATTATTCTGGCGTTGACTTCTAAGGCCGTAGCTATCAGATGTGGTGGAGCAACGCCCTAGTGTGACGCCTAGCTTGCCCGGAACGTAGAAATGACCGTATCTTTCACACTGTTTGCAATTATTCATTTTATTCGATGGCAAAGCTGTTGTATTTATATTGTATTTTATGCTTCTGGCATTGACTTCTTAGGCCCTAACTATTCGATCTGGAGGCGCAATGCCCCAGAGTTAAGTCTAGGATGCCCGAAACGCCGAAATGATCATTACTTTCACGCTTATTGCAATTATTCCTCTAATACGATGAAAAGACTGTTGTATTTTTATTGTATCTTATGCTCCTGGCGTTGACTTCTAAGGCCCTAACTATTCGATCTGGTGGAGCAACACCCTAGAGTGAAGCCTAGGTTGCCGGAACGTCGAAATGACCAGAACTCTCACACTGGTTGCAATTATTCGTTTTATACGATGGAAAAGCTGTCGTATTTATATCGTATTTTATGCTTCTGGCGTTGACTTCTTAGGTTCTAACTATTCGACCTGGTGGAGCAACGCCCTAGAGTGAAACCTAGGTTATCCGGAACGTAGAAATGACCAGTGCATTCACACTGGTTGCAGTTATTCCTGTAAAACGATGGAAAAACTGTTGCATCTTTATTGTATTTTATGCTTCTGGGGATGACTTCTAAGGCCCTAACTATTCGACCTCGTGGAGCCACGCCCTAGGGTGAAGCCTAGGTTGGCCGGAATGTAGGAATGTCCATAACTTTCACACTGGTTGCAATTATACGTTTTATACGATTGAAAAGCTGTTGTATTTATATTGTATTTTATGCTTCTGGCGTTGAATTCTAAGTCCCTAGCTATTCGATCTGGTGGAGCAACGCCCTAGAAAGAAACCTAGGTTACCCGGAGCGTAGAAATAACCATAACTTTCACACTGGTAGCAATTATTCGTTTTATACAATGGAAAAACTGTTCCATTTATTTTGTATTTTATGCTTCGGGCGTTTACTTCTAAGGCCCTAACTGCTGGATCTGGTGGAGCAACGCCCTAGAAAGAAACCTAGGTTACCCGGAGCGTAGAAATAACCATAACTTTCACACTGGTAGCAATTATTCGTTTTATACAATGGAAAAACTGTTCCATTTATTTTGTATTTTATGCTTCGGGCGTTTACTTCTAAGGCCCTAACTGCTGGATCTGGTGGAGCAACGACCTAGAGTGAAGCCTAGGTTGCCCGGAACGTTGAAATGACCATAACTTTCACACTGTTTGCAGTTATTCCTGTTATACGATGGAAAAACTGTTGCATCTTTATTGCATTTTATGCTTCTGGCGTTGACTTCTAAGGCCCTAACTATTCGGTCAGGTAGAGCAACGCCCTAGAGTGACGCCTAGGTTGCCCGGAACGTAGAAATGACCATTACTTTCACAATGTTTGCAACTACTCATTTTATACGATGGAATAACTGTTGTACTTATATTGTATTTTATCCTCCTGGCGTTGAATTCTTAGGACCTAACTATTCCCTCTGGTGGATCAACGCCGTAGAGTGAAACCTACGTTGGCGGGAACGTAGAAATGACCATTACTTTCACACTGGTTGCAATTATTCGTTTTATACGATGGAAAAGCTGTTGTATTTATATCGTATTTTATGCTTCTGGCGTTGACTTCTTAGGACCTAACTATTCGATCTGGTGGAGCAACGCCCTAGGGTGAAGCCTAGGTTGCCCGGAACGTAGAAATGAACATAACTTCCACACTGGTAGCAATTATTCGTTTTATACGATGGAAAAACTGTTGTATTTTTATTGCATTTTATGCTTCGGGCAATGACTTCTAAGGCCCTAACTATTCAATCTGTTGGAGCAACGCCCTAGGTTGAAGCCTAGGTTGCCCGGATAGTAGAAGAGACCATAACTTTCATACTGGTTGCGATTATTCGTTTTATACGATGAAAAAACTGTTGTATTTATATTGTATTTTATGCTTCTGGCGTTCACGTCTTAGGCCCTAACTATTCGAACCGGTGAAACAACGACCCAGGGTGAAGCCTAGGTTGCCCGGAACGTAGAAATGACCATAACTTTCACACTGGTAGTAATTATTCGTTTTATACAATGGAAAAACTGTTCCATTTATTTTGTATTTTATGCTTCGGGCGTTGACTTCTAAGGCCCTAACTGTTTCATCTGGTGGAGCAACGCCCTAGAGTGAAGCCTAGGTTGCCCGGAACATAGAAATGACCATAACTTTCACACTGGTTGAAATTATTCCTGTTCTACGATGGACAAACTGTTGTATTTATATCGTATTTTATGCTTCTGGCGTTGACGTCTAAGGACCTAACTATTCGATCTTGTGGGGCAACGCTCTGGAGTGAAGTCTAGGTTGCTCGGAATGTAGGAATGACCATAAATATCACACTGGTTGCAATCATTCGTTTTATACGATGGAAAAACTGTTGCATCTTTATCGTATTTTATGCTTCGGGCGTGGACTTGTTAGGCCCTAACTTTTCGATCTGGTGGAGCAACACCCTAGAGTGAAGCCTAGGTTGCCCGGAACGTAGAAATGACCATAACTTTTACACTGGTAGCAATTATTCGTTTTATACAATGGAAAAACTGTTCTATTTATTTTGCATTTTATGCTTCGGGCGTTGACTTCTAAGGCCCTAACTGATTGATCTGGTGGAGCAACGCCCTAGAGTGAAGCCTAGATTGCCCGGAACGTTGTAATGACCAGTACTTTCACACTATTTGCAGTTATTCCTGTTATACGATGGAAAAACTGTTGCATCTTTCTTGCATTTTATGCTTCTGGCGTTGACTTCTAAGGCCCTAACTATTCGATCAGGTGGGGCAACGCCCTAGAGTGACGCCTAGGTTGCCCGGAACGAAGAAGTGACCAGTACTTTCACACTGTTTGCAGTTATTCCTGTTATACCATGGTAAAACTGTTGCATCTTTATTGCATTTTATGCTTTTGGCGTTGACTTCTAAGGCCCTAACTATTCGATCAGGTGGAGCAACGCCCTAGGGTGAAGCCTAGGTTGGCCGCAATGTAGAAATGTCCATAACTTTCACACTGGTTGCAATTATTCGTTTTATACGATTGAAAAGCTGTTGTATTTATATTGTATTTTATGCTTCGGGCATCGACTTTTAAGGCCCTTACTATTCGATCTGTTGGAGCAACGCCCTAGGGTGAAGCCTAGGTTGCCCGGACCGTAGAAATGAGCATAACTATCACACTGGTTGCAATTATTCGTTTTATACGATGGAAAAGCTGTTGCATCTTTATTGTATTTTATTATTCTGGCTTTGACTTCTAAGGCCGTAGCTATCAGATGTGGTGGAGCAACGCCCTAGTGTGACGCCTAGCTTGCCCGGAACATAGAAATGACCGTATCTTTCACACTGTTTGCAATTATTCATTTTATTCGATGGCAAAGCTGTTGTATTTATATTGTATTTTATGCTTCTGGCAATGACTTCTTAGGCCCTAACTATTCGATCTGGAGGCGCAATGCCCCAGAGTTAAGTCTAGGATGCCCGAAACGCCGAAATGATCATTACTTTCACGCTTATTGCAATTATTCCTCTAATACGATGAAAAGACTGTTGTATTTTTATTGTATCTTATGCTCCTGGAGTTGACTTCTAAGGCCCTAACTATTCGATCTGGTGGAGCAACACCCTAGAGTGAAGCCTAGGTTGCCGGAACGTCGAAATGACCAGAACTCTCACACTGGTTGCAATTATTCGTTTTATACGATGGAAAAGCTGTTGTATTTATATCGTATTTTATGCTTCTGGCGTTCACTTCTTAGGCCCTAACTATTCGACCTGGTGGAGCAACGCCGTAGAGTGAAACCTAGGTTATCCGGAACGTAGAAATGACCAGTGCATTCACACTGGTTGCAGTTATTCCTGTAAAACGATGAAAAAACTGTTGTATTTATATTGTATTTTATGCTTCTGGCGTTCACTTCTTAGGCCCTAACTATTCGAACTGGTGAAACAACGACCTAGGGTGAAGCCTAGATTGCCGGGAAAGTATAAATGACCATAACTTTCATACTGGTTGCAATTATTCGTTTTATATGATGGAAAAACTGTTGTATTTATATTGTATTTTATGCTTCGGGCGTTGACTTCTAAGGCCCTAACTGATTGACCTGGTGGAGCGACGCCCTAGAGTGAAGCCTAGATTGCCCGGAACGTTGAAATGACCATAACGTTCACACTGTTTGCAGTTATTCCTGTTATACGATGGAAAAACTGTTGCATCTTTATTGCATTTTATGCTTCTGGCGTTGACTTCTAAGGCCCTAACTATTCGGTCAGGTAGAGCAACGCCCTAGAGTGACGCCTAGGTTGCCCGGAACGTAGAAATGACCATTACTTTCACAATGTTTGCAACTACTCATTTTATACGATGGAATAACTGTTGTACTTATATTGTATTTTATCCTCCTGGCGTTGAATTCTTAGGACCTAACTATTCCCTCTGGTGGATCAACGCCGTAGAGTGAAACCTACGTTGGCGGGAACGTAGAAATGACCATTACTTTCACACTGGTTGCAATTATTCGTTTTATACGATGGAAAAGCTGTTGTATTTATATCGTATTTTATGCTTCCGGCGTTGACTTCTTAGGACCTAACTATTCGATCTGGTGGAGCAACGCCCTAGGGTGAAGCCTAGGTTGCCCGGAACGTAGAAATGAACATAACTTCCACACTGGTAGCAATTATTCGTTTTATACGATGGAAAAACTGTTGTATTTTTATTGCATTTTATGCTTCGGGCAATGACTTCTAAGGCCCTAACTATTCAATCTGTTGGAGCAACGCCCTAGGTTGAAGCCTAGGTTGCCCGGAAAGTAGAAGAGACCATAACTTTCATACTGGTTGCGATTATTCGTTTTATACGATGAAAAAACTGTTCCATTTATTTTGTATTTTATGCTTCGGGCGTGGACTTGTTAGGCCCTAACTTTTCGATCTGGTGGAGCAACACCCTAGAGTGACGCCTAGGTTGCCCGGAACGAAGAAGTGACCAGTACTTTCACACTGTTTGCAGTTATTCCTGTTATACCATGGTAAAACTGTTGCATCTTTATTGCATTTTATGCTTTTGGCGTTGACTTCTAAGGCCCTAACTATTCGATCAGGTGGAGCAACGCCCTAGGGTGAAGCCTAGGTTGGCCGCAATGTAGAAATGTCCATAACTTTCACACTGGTTGCAATTATTCGTTTTATACGATTGAAAAGCTGTTGTATTTATATTGTATTTTATGCTTCGGGCATCGACTTTTAAGGCCCTTACTATTCGATCTGTTGGAGCAACGCCCTAGGGTGAAGCCTAGGTTGCCCGGAACGTAGAAATGAGCATAACTATCACACTGGTTGCAATTATTCGTTTTATACGATGGAAAAGCTGTTGCATCTTTATTGTATTTTATTATTCTGGCGTTGACTTCTAAGGCCGTAGCTATCAGATGTGGTGGAGCAACGCCCTAGTGTGACGCCTAGCTTGCCCGGAACGTAGAAATGACCGTATCTTTCACACTGTTTGCAATTATTCATTTTATTCGATGGCAAAGCTGTTGTATTTATATTGTATTTTATGCTTCTGGCATTGACTTCTTAGGCCCTAACTATTCGATCTGGAGGCGCAATGCCCCAGAGTTAAGTCTAGGATGCCCGAAACGCCGAAATGATCATTACTTTCACGCTTATTGCAATTATTCCTCTAATACGATGAAAAGACTGTTGTATTTTTATTGTATCTTATGCTCCTGGCGTTGACTTCTAAGGCCCTAACTATTCGATCTGGTGGAGCAACACCCTAGAGTGAAGCCTAGGTTGCCGGAACGTCGAAATGACCAGAACTCTCACACTGGTTGCAATTATTCGTTTTATACGATGGAAAAGCTGTCGTATTTATATCGTATTTTATGCTTCTGGCGTTGACTTCTTAGGTTCTAACTATTCGACCTGGTGGAGCAACGCCCTAGAGTGAAACCTAGGTTATCCGGAACGTAGAAATGACCAGTGCATTCACACTGGTTGCTGTTATTCCTGTAAAACGATGGAAAAACTGTTGCATCTTTATTGTATTTTATGCTTCTGGCGATGACTTCTAAGGCCCTAACTATTCGACCTCGTGGAGCCACGCCCTAGGGTGAAGCCTAGGTTGGCCGGAATGTAGGAATGTCCATAACTTTCACACTGGTTGCAATTATACGTTTTATACGATTGAAAAGCTGTTGTATTTATATTGTATTTTATGCTTCTGGCGTTGAATTCTAAGTCCCTAGCTATTCGATCTGGTGGAGCAACGCCCTAGAAAGAAACCTAGGTTACCCGGAGCGTAGAAATAACCATAACTTTCACACTGGTAGCAATTATTCGTTTTATACAATGGAAAAACTGTTCCATTTATTTTGTATTTTATGCTTCGGGCGTTTACTTCTAAGGCCCTAACTGCTGGATCTGGTGGAGCAACGACCTAGAGTGAAGCCTAGGTTGCCCGGAACGCAGAAATGACCATAACTTTCACACTGGTTGCAATTATTCCTGTTCTACGATGGACAAGCTGTTGTATTTATATCGTATTTTATGCTTCGGGCGTTGACTTCTAAGGCCCTAGCTATTCGATCTGGTGGAGCAACGCCCTAGAGTGAAGCCTAGGTTGCTCGGAACGTAGAAATGACCATTACTTTCACATTGGTTGCAATTATCCGTTTCATACGATGGAAAAGCTGCTGTATTTATATCGTATTTTATGCTTCTGGCGTTAACTTCTAAGGCCCCATCTAGTCGATCTGGTGGAGCAACGCCCTAGAGTGAAGCCTAGGCTGCCCGGAACGTTGAAATCTCCATAACTTTCACACTGTTTGCAATTATTCGTTTTATACGATGGAAAAGCTGTTGTATTTATATCGTATTTTATGCTTCTGGCGTTGACTCCTAAGACCGTAGCTATTCGATGTGGTGGAGCAACGCCCCAGAGTGACGCCTAGGTTGCCCGGAACGTAGAAATGACCATTACTTTCACAATGTTTGCAATTATTCATTTCATACGATGAAAAAACTGTTGTACTTATATTGTATTTTATTCTTATGGCGTTGAATTCTAAGTGCCTAGCTATTCGATCTGGTGGAGCATCGCCCTAGTGTGACGCCTAGGTTGCCCGGAACGTAGAAATGACCATTACTTTCACAATGTTTGCAACTACTCATTTTATACGATGGAATAACTGTTGTACTTATATTGTATTTTATGCTTCTGGCGTTGACTTCTTAGGCCGTAACTATTCCCTCTGGTGGATCAACGCCGTAGAGTGAAACGTACGTTGCCCGGAACGTAGAAATGACCATTACTTCCACACTGGTTGCAATTATTCGTTTTATACGATGGAAAAGCTGTTGTATTTATATGGTATTTTATGCTTCTGGCGTTGACTTCTTAGGACCTAGCCATACGATCTGGTTGAGCGACGCCCTAGAATGAAGCCTAGGTTGCCCGGAACGTAGTAATGACCATAACTTTCACACTGGTAGCAATTATTCGTTTTATACGATGGAAAAGCTGTTTTATTTATTTTGTATTTTATGCTTCGGGCGTTGACTTCTAAGGCCCTAGCTATTCGATCTGGTGGAGCAACGCCCTAGTGTGAAGCCTAGGTTGCCCGGAACGAAGAAGTGACCATAACTTTCACACGGGTTGCTATTATTCGTTTTATACAATGGAAAAACTGTCATATTTATATTGTATTTATATGCTTCTGGCGTTGACTTCTAAGGCCCTAACTGATTGATCTGGTGGAGCAACGCCCTAGAGTGAAGCCTAGATTGCCCGGAACGTTGTAATGACCAGTACTTTCACACTATTTGCAGTTATTCCTGTTATACGATGGAAAAACTGTTGCATCTTTCTTGCATTTTATGCTTCTGGCGTTGACTTCTAAGGCCCTAACTATTCGATCAGGTGGGGCAACGCCCTAGAGTGACGCCTATCTTGCCCGGAACGAAGAAGTGACCAGTACTTTCACACTGTTTGCAGTTATTCCTGTTATACCATGGTAAAACTGTTGCATCTTTATTGCATTTTATGCTTTTGGCGTTGACTTCTAAGGCCCTAACTATTCGATCAGGTGGAGCAACGCCCTAGGGTGAAGCCTAGGTTGGCCGCAATGTAGAAATGTCCATAACTTTCACACTGGTTGCAATTATTCGTTTTATACGATTGAAAAGCTGTTGTATTTATATTGTATTTTATGCTTCGGGCATCGACTTTTAAGGCCCTTACTATTCGATCTGTTGGAGCAACACCCTAGAGTGAAGCCTAGGTTGCCGGAACGTCGAAATGACCAGAACTCTCACACTGATTGCAATTATTCGTTTTATACGATGGAAAAGCTGTCGTATTTATATCGTACTTTATGCTTCTGGCGTTGACTTCTTAGGCCCTAACTATTCGACCTGGTGGAGCAACGCCCTAGAGTGAAACCTAGGTTATCCGGAACGTAGAAATGACCAGTGCATTCACACTGGTTGCAGTTATTCCTGTAAAACGATGGAAAAACTGTTGCATCTTTATTGTATTTTATGCTTCTGGCGATGACTTCTAAGGCCCTAACTATTCGACCTCGTGGAGCCACGCCCTAGGGTGAAGCCTAGGTTGGCCGGAATGTAGGAATGTCCATAACTTTCACACTGGTTGCAATTATACGTTTTATACGATTGAAAAGCTGTTGTATTTATATTGTATTTTATGCTTCTGGCGTTGAATTCTAAGTCCCTAGCTATTCGATCTGGTGGAGCAACGCCCTAGAAAGAAACCTAGGTTACCCGGTGCGTAGAAATGACCATAACTTTCACACTGGTAGCAATTATTCGTTTTATACAATGGAAAAACTGTTCCATTTATTTTGTATTTTATGCTTCGGGCGTTTACTTCTAAGGCCCTAACTGCTGGATCTGGTGGAGCAACGACCTAGAGTGAAGCCTAGGTTGCCCGGAACGCAGAAATGACCATAACTTTCACACTGGTTGCAATTATTCCTGTTCTACGATGGACAAGCTGTTGTATTTATATCGTATTTTATGCTTCTGGCGTTGACTTCTAAGGCCCTAGCTATTCCACCGGTTGGAGCAACGCCCTAGGGTGAAGCCTAGGTCGCCCGGAAAGTAGAAATGACCATAACTTTCATACTGGTTGCAATTATTCGTTTTATATGATGGAAAAACTGTTGTATTTATATTGTATTTTATGCTTCTGGCGTTCACTTCTTAGGCCCTAACTATTCGATCTGGTGGAACAACGTCCTAGGGTGAAGCCTAGCTTGCCCGGAACGTCGAAATGACCATAACTTTCACACTGGTTGCTATTATTCGTTTTATACGATGGAAAAACTGTTATATTTATATTGTATTTTATGCTTCTGACGTTGACTTCTTAGGCCCTAACTATTCGATCTGGTGGAAGAACGCCCTAGAGTGAAGCCTAGGTTGCCTGGAACGTAGAAGTGACAATTACTTTCACACTGTTTGCAGTTATTCCTGTTATATGATGGAAAAACTGTTGCATCTTTATTGTATTTTATGCTTCTGGCGTTGATTTGTAAGGACCTAACTATTCGATCTGGTGGAGCAACGCCGTAGAGTGAAGCCTAGGTTGCCCGGAACGTAGAAATGACCATTACATTCACACTGGTTGCAATTATTCGTTTTATACGATGGAAAAGCTATTTTATTTATTTTGTATTTTATGGTTCGGGCGTTGACTTCTAAGGCCCTAGCTATTCGATCTGGTGGTGCAACGCCCTAGTGTGAAGCCTAGGTTGCCCGGAACGAAGAAGTGACCATAACTTTCACACTGGTTCCTATTATTCGTTTTATACAATGGAAAAACTGTCATATTTATATTGTATTTTATGCTTCTGGCGATGACTTCTAAGGCCCTAACTATCCGACCTCGTGGAGCCACGCCCTAGGGTGAAGCCTAGGTTGGCCGGAATGTAGAAATGTCCGTAACTTTCACACTGGTTGCAATTATACGTTTTATACGATTGAGAAGCTGTTGTATTTATATTGTATTTTATGCTTCTGGCGTTGACTTCTTAGGCCCTAACTATTCCCTCTGGTGGATCAACGCCCTAGAGTGAAACCTACGTTGACCGGAACGTAGAAATGACCATTACCTTCAGACTGGTTGCAATTATTCGTTTAATACAATGGAAAAACTGTACTATTTATTTCGTATTTTATGCTTCGGGCGTTGACTTCTTAGGCCCTAACTATTCCATCTGGTGGAACAACACCCTAGGGTGAAGCCTAGGTTGCCCGGAAAGAAGAAATGACCATAACTTCCACACTGGTAGAAATTATTCGTTTAATACAGTGGAAAAACTGTACTATTTATTTCGTATTTTATGCTTCGGGCGTTGACTTCTAAGGCCCTAGCTATTCGATCTGGTGGAGCAACGCCCTAGAGTGAAGCCTAGGTTGCTCGGAACGTAGAAATGACCATTACTTTCACATTGGTTGCAATTATCCGTTTCATACGATGGAAAAGCTGCTGTATTTATATCGTATTTTATGCTTCTGGCGTTGACTCCTAAGACCGTAGCTATTCGATGTGGTGGAGCAACGCCCCAGAGTGACGCCTAGGTTGCCCGGAACGTAGAAATGACCATTACTTTCACAATGTTTGCAATTATTCATTTCATACGATGAAAAAACTGTTGTACTTATATTGTATTTTATTCTTATGGCGTTGAATTCTAAGTGCCTAGCTATTCGATCTGGTGGAGCATCGCCCTAGTGTGACGCCTAGGTTGCCCGGAACGTAGAAATGACCATTACTTTCACAATGTTTGCAACTACTCATTTTATACGATGGAATAACTGTTGTACTTATATTGTATTTTATGCTTCTGGCGTTGACTTCTTAGGCCGTAACTATTCCCTCTGGTGGATCAACGCCGTAGAGTGAAACGTACGTTGCCCGGAACGTAGAAATGACCATTACTTCCACACTGGTTGCAATTATTCGTTTTATACGATGGAAAAGCTGTTGTATTTATATGGTATTTTATGCTTCTGGCGTTGACTTCTTAGGACCTAGCCATACGATCTGGTTGAGCGACGCCCTAGAATGAAGCCTAGGTTGCCCGGAACGTAGTAATGACCATAACTTTCACACTGGTAGCAATTATTCGTTTTATACGATGGAAAAGCTGTTTTATTTATTTTGTATTTTATGCTTCGGGCGTTGACTTCTAAGGCCCTAGCTATTCGATCTGGTGGAGCAACGCCCTAGTGTGAAGCCTAGGTTGCCCGGAACGAAGAAGTGACCATAACTTTCACACGGGTTGCTATTATTCGTTTTATACAATGGAAAAACTGTCATATTTATATTGTATTTATATGCTTCTGGCGTTGACTTCTAAGGCCCTAACTGATTGATCTGGTGGAGCAACGCCCTAGAGTGAAGCCTAGATTGCCCGGAACGTTGTAATGACCAGTACTTTCACACTATTTGCAGTTATTCCTGTTATACGATGGAAAAACTGTTGCATCTTTCTTGCATTTTATGCTTCTGGCGTTGACTTCTAAGGCCCTAACTATTCGATCAGGTGGGGCAACGCCCTAGAGTGACGCCTATCTTGCCCGGAACGAAGAAGTGACCAGTACTTTCACACTGTTTGCAGTTATTCCTGTTATACCATGGTAAAACTGTTGCATCTTTATTGCATTTTATGCTTTTGGCGTTGACTTCTAAGGCCCTAACTATTCGATCAGGTGGAGCAACGCCCTAGGGTGAAGCCTAGGTTGGCCGCAATGTAGAAATGTCCATAACTTTCACACTGGTTGCAATTATTCGTTTTATACGATTGAAAAGCTGTTGTATTTATATTGTATTTTATGCTTCGGGCATCGACTTTTAAGGCCCTTACTATTCGATCTGTTGGAGCAACACCCTAGAGTGAAGCCTAGGTTGCCGGAACGTCGAAATGACCAGAACTCTCACACTGATTGCAATTATTCGTTTTATACGATGGAAAAGCTGTCGTATTTATATCGTACTTTATGCTTCTGGCGTTGACTTCTTAGGCCCTAACTATTCGACCTGGTGGAGCAACGCCCTAGAGTGAAACCTAGGTTATCCGGAACGTAGAAATGACCAGTGCATTCACACTGGTTGCAGTTATTCCTGTAAAACGATGGAAAAACTGTTGCATCTTTATTGTATTTTATGCTTCTGGCGATGACTTCTAAGGCCCTAACTATTCGACCTCGTGGAGCCACGCCCTAGGGTGAAGCCTAGGTTGGCCGGAATGTAGGAATGTCCATAACTTTCACACTGGTTGCAATTATACGTTTTATACGATTGAAAAGCTGTTGTATTTATATTGTATTTTATGCTTCTGGCGTTGAATTCTAAGTCCCTAGCTATTCGATCTGGTGGAGCAACGCCCTAGAAAGAAACCTAGGTTACCCGGTGCGTAGAAATGACCATAACTTTCACACTGGTAGCAATTATTCGTTTTATACAATGGAAAAACTGTTCCATTTATTTTGTATTTTATGCTTCGGGCGTTTACTTCTAAGGCCCTAACTGCTGGATCTGGTGGAGCAACGACCTAGAGTGAAGCCTAGGTTGCCCGGAACGCAGAAATGACCATAACTTTCACACTGGTTGCAATTATTCCTGTTCTACGATGGACAAGCTGTTGTATTTATATCGTATTTTATGCTTCTGGCGTTGACTTCTAAGGCCCTAGCTATTCCACCGGTTGGAGCAACGCCCTAGGGTGAAGCCTAGGTCGCCCGGAAAGTAGAAATGACCATAACTTTCATACTGGTTGCAATTATTCGTTTTATATGATGGAAAAACTGTTGTATTTATATTGTATTTTATGCTTCTGGCGTTCACTTCTTAGGCCCTAACTATTCGATCTGGTGGAACAACGTCCTAGGGTGAAGCCTAGCTTGCCCGGAACGTCGAAATGACCATAACTTTCACACTGGTTGCTATTATTCGTTTTATACGATGGAAAAACTGTTATATTTATATTGTATTTTATGCTTCTGACGTTGACTTCTTAGGCCCTAACTATTCGATCTGGTGGAAGAACGCCCTAGAGTGAAGCCTAGGTTGCCTGGAACGTAGAAGTGACAATTACTTTCACACTGTTTGCAGTTATTCCTGTTATATGATGGAAAAACTGTTGCATCTTTATTGTATTTTATGCTTCTGGCGTTGATTTGTAAGGACCTAACTATTCGATCTGGTGGAGCAACGCCGTAGAGTGAAGCCTAGGTTGCCCGGAACGTAGAAATGACCATTACATTCACACTGGTTGCAATTATTCGTTTTATACGATGGAAAAGCTATTTTATTTATTTTGTATTTTATGGTTCGGGCGTTGACTTCTAAGGCCCTAGCTATTCGATCTGGTGGTGCAACGCCCTAGTGTGAAGCCTAGGTTGCCCGGAACGAAGAAGTGACCATAACTTTCACACTGGTTCCTATTATTCGTTTTATACAATGGAAAAACTGTCATATTTATATTGTATTTTATGCTTCTGGCGATGACTTCTAAGGCCCTAACTATCCGACCTCGTGGAGCCACGCCCTAGGGTGAAGCCTAGGTTGGCCGGAATGTAGAAATGTCCGTAACTTTCACACTGGTTGCAATTATACGTTTTATACGATTGAGAAGCTGTTGTATTTATATTGTATTTTATGCTTCTGGCGTTGACTTCTTAGGCCCTAACTATTCCCTCTGGTGGATCAACGCCCTAGAGTGAAACCTACGTTGACCGGAACGTAGAAATGACCATTACCTTCAGACTGGTTGCAATTATTCGTTTAATACAATGGAAAAACTGTACTATTTATTTCGTATTTTATGCTTCGGGCGTTGACTTCTTAGGCCCTAACTATTCCATCTGGTGGAACAACACCCTAGGGTGAAGCCTAGGTTGCCCGGAAAGAAGAAATGACCATAACTTCCACACTGGTAGAAATTATTCGTTTAATACAGTGGAAAAACTGTACTATTTATTTCGTATTTTATGCTTCGGGCGTTGACTTCTAAGGCCCTAGCTATTCGATCTGGTGGAGCAACGCCCTAGAGTGAAGCCTAGGTTGCTCGGAACGTAGAAATGACCATTACTTTCACATTGGTTGCAATTATCCGTTTCATACGATGGAAAAGCTGCTGTATTTATATCGTATTTTATGCTTCTGGCGTTGACTCCTAAGACCGTAGCTATTCGATGTGGTGGAGCAACGCCCCAGAGTGACGCCTAGGTTGCCCGGAACGTAGAAATGACCATTACTTTCACAATGTTTGCAATTATTCATTTCATACGATGAAAAAACTGTTGTACTTATATTGTATTTTATTCTTATGGCGTTGAATTCTAAGTGCCTAGCTATTCGATCTGGTGGAGCATCGCCCTAGAGTGACGCCTAGGTTGCCCGGAACGTAGAAATGACCATTACTTTCACAATGTTTGCAACTACACATTTTATACGATGGAATAACTGTTGTACTTATATTGTATTTTATGCTTCTGGCGTTGACTTCTTAGGCCGTAACTATTCCCTCTGTTGGATCAACGCCGTAGAGTGAAACGTACGTTGCCCGGAACGTAGAAATGACCATTACTTCCACACTGGATGCAATTATTCGTTTTATACGATGGAAAAGCTGTTGTATTTATATGGTATTTTATGCTTCTGGCGTTGACTTCTTAGGACCTAGCCATACGATCTGGTTGAGCGACGCCCTAGAGTGAAGCCTAGGTTGCCCGGAACGTAGTAATGACCATAACTTTCCAACTGGTAGCAATTATTCGTTTTATACGATGGAAAAGCTGTTTTATTTATTTTGTATTTTATGCTTCGGGCGTTGACTTCTAAGGCCCTAGCTATTCGATCTGGTGGAGCAACGCCCTAGTGTGAAGCCTAGGTTGCCCGGAACGAAGAAATGTCCGTATCTTTCACACTGTTTGCAATTATTCATTTTATTCGATGGCAATGCTGTTGTATTTATATTGTATTTTATGCTTCTGGCGTTAACTTCTAAGGCCACATCTAGTCGATCTGGTGGAGCAACGCCCTAGAGTGAAGCCTAGGCTGCCCGGAACGTTAAAAAATCTCCATAACGTTCACACTGTTTGCAATTATTCGTTTTATACGATGGAAAAGCTGTTGTATTTATATCGTATTTTATGCTTCTGGCGTTGACTTCTAAGACCGTAGCTATTCGATGTGGTGGAGCAACGCCCCAGAGTGACGCCTAGGTTGCCCGGAACGTAGAAATGACAATTACTTTCACTATGTTTGCAATTATTCATTTCATACGATGAAAAAACTGTTGTACTTATATTGTATTTTATGCTTCTGGCGTTGACTTCTTAGGCCCTAACTATTCCCTCTGGTGGATCAACGCCCTAGAGTGAAACCTACGTTGACCGGAACGTAGAAATGACCATTACCTTCACACTGGTTGCAATTATTCGTTTTATACGATTGAAAAGCTGTTGTATTTATATTGTATTTTATGCTTCGGGCATCGACTTTTAAGGCCCTTACTATTCGATCTGTTGGAGCAACGCCCTAGGGTGAAGCCTAGGTTGCCCGGAACGTAGAAATGAGCATAACTATCACACTGGTTGCAATTATTCGTTTTATACGATGGAAAAGCTGTTGCATCTTTATTGTATTTTATTATTCTGGCTTTGACTTCTAAGGCCGTAGCTATCAGATGTGGTGGAGCAACGCCCTAGTGTGACGCCTAGCTTGCCCGGAACATAGAAATGACCGTATCTTTCACACTGTTTGCAATTATTCATTTTATTCGATGGCAAAGCTGTTGTATTTATATTGTATTTTATGCTTCTGGCAATGACTTCTTAGGCCCTAACTATTCGATCTGGAGGCGCAATGCCCCAGAGTTAAGTCTAGGATGCCCGAAACGCCGAAATGATCATTACTTTCACGCTTATTGCAATTATTCCTCTAATACGATGAAAAGACTGTTGTATTTTTATTGTATCTTATGCTCCTGGAGTTGACTTCTAAGGCCCTAACTATTCGATCTGGTGGAGCAACACCCTAGAGTGAAGCCTAGGTTGCCGGAACGTCGAAATGACCAGAACTCTCACACTGGTTGCAATTATTCGTTTTATACGATGGAAAAGCTGTTGTATTTATATCGTATTTTATGCTTCTGGCGTTCACTTCTTAGGCCCTAACTATTCGACCTGGTGGAGCAACGCCGTAGAGTGAAACCTAGGTTATCCGGAACGTAGAAATGACCAGTGCATTCACACTGGTTGCAGTTATTCCTGTAAAACGATGAAAAAACTGTTGTATTTATATTGTATTTTATGCTTCTGGCGTTCACTTCTTAGGCCCTAACTATTCGAACTGGTGAAACAACGACCTAGGGTGAAGCCTAGATTGCCGGGAAAGTAGAAATGACCATAACTTTCATACTGGTTGCAATTATTCGTTTTATATGATGGAAAAACTGTTGTATTTATATTGTATTTTATGCTTCGGGCGTTGACTTCTAAGGCCCTAACTGATTGACCTGGTGGAGCGACGCCCTAGAGTGAAGCCTAGATTGCCCGGAACGTTGAAATGACCATAACGTTCACACTGTTTGCAGTTATTCCTGTTATACGATGGAAAAACTGTTGCATCTTTATTGCATTTTATGCTTCTGGCGTTGACTTCTAAGGCCCTAACTATTCGGTCAGGTAGAGCAACGCCCTAGAGTGACGCCTAGGTTGCCCGGAACGTAGAAATGACCATTACTTTCACAATGTTTGCAACTACTCATTTTATACGATGGAATAACTGTTGTACTTATATTGTATTTTATCCTCCTGGCGTTGAATTCTTAGGACCTAACTATTCCCTCTGGTGGATCAACGCCGTAGAGTGAAACCTACGTTGGCGGGAACGTAGAAATGACCATTACTTTCACACTGGTTGCAATTATTCGTTTTATACGATGGAAAAGCTGTTGTATTTATATCGTATTTTATGCTTCCGGCGTTGACTTCTTAGGACCTAACTATTCGATCTGGTGGAGCAACGCCCTAGGGTGAAGCCTAGGTTGCCCGGAACGTAGAAATGAACATAACTTCCACACTGGTAGCAATTATTCGTTTTATACGATGGAAAAACTGTTGTATTTTTATTGCATTTTATGCTTCGGGCAATGACTTCTAAGGCCCTAACTATTCAATCTGTTGGAGCAACGCCCTAGGTTGAAGCCTAGGTTGCCCGGAAAGTAGAAGAGACCATAACTTTCATACTGGTTGCGATTATTCGTTTTATACGATGAAAAAACTGTTGTATTTATATTGTATTTTATGCTTCTGGCGTTCACTTCTTAGGCCCTAACTATTCGAACTGGTGAAACAACGCCCTAGGGTGAAGCCTAGGTTGCCCGGAACGTAGAAATGACCATAACTTTCACACTGGTAGTAATTATTCGTTTTATACAATGGAAAAACTGTTCCATTTATTTTGTATTTTATGCTTCGGGCGTTGACTTCTAAGGCCCTAACTGTTTCATCTGGTGGAACAACGCCCTAGAGTGAAGCCTAGGTTGCCCGGAACATAGAAATGACCATAACTTTCGCACTGGTTGAAATTATTCCTGTTCTACGATGGACAAACTGTTGTATTTATATCGTATTTTATGCTTCTGGCGTTGACGTCTAAGGACCTAACTATTCGATCTTGTGGGGCAACGCTCTGGAGTGAAGCCTAGGTTGCTCGGAATGTAGGAATGACCATAAATATCACACTGGTTGCAATCATTCGATTTATACGATGGAAAAACTGTTGCATCTTTATCGTATTTTATGCTTCGGGCGTGGACTTGTTAGGCCCTAACTTTTCGATCTGGTGGAGCAACACCCTAGAGTGACGCCTAGGTTGCCCGGAACGAAGAAGTGACCAGTACTTTCACACTGTTTGCAGTTATTCCTGTTATACCATGGTAAAACTGTTGCATCTTTATTGCATTTTATGCTTTTGGCGTTGACTTCTAAGGCCCTAACTATTCGATCAGGTGGAGCAACGCCCTAGGGTGAAGCCTAGGTTGGCCGCAATGTAGAAATGTCCATAACTTTCACACTGGTTGCAATTATTCGTTTTATACGATTGAAAAGCTGTTGTATTTATATTGTATTTTATGCTTCGGGCATCGACTTTTAAGGCCCTTACTATTCGATCTGTTGGAGCAACGCCCTAGGGTGAAGCCTAGGTTGCCCGGAACGTAGAAATGAGCATAACTATCACACTGGTTGCAATTATTCGTTTTATACGATGGAAAAGCTGTTGCATCTTTATTGTATTTTATTATTCTGGCGTTGACTTCTAAGGCCGTAGCTATCAGATGTGGTGGACCAACGCCCTAGTGTGACGCCTAGCTTGCCCGGAACGTAGAAATGACCGTATCTTTCACACTGTTTGCAATTATTCATTTTATTCGATGGCAAAGCTGTTGTATTTATATTGTATTTTATGCTTCTGGCATTGACTTCTTAGGCCCTAACTATTCGATCTGGAGGCGCAATGCCCCAGAGTTAAGTCTAGGATGCCCGAAACGCCGAAATGATCATTACTTTCACGCTTATTGCAATTATTCCTCTAATACGATGAAAAGACTGTTGTATTTTTATTGTATCTTATGCTCCTGGCGTTGACTTCTAAGGCCCTAACTATTCGATCTGGTGGAGCAACACCCTAGAGTGAAGCCTAGGTTGCCGGAACGTCGAAATGACCAGAACTCTCACACTGGTTGCAATTATTCGTTTTATACGATGGAAAAGCTGTCGTATTTATATCGTATTTTATGCTTCTGGCGTTGACTTCTTAGGTTCTAACTATTCGACCTGGTGGAGCAACGCCCTAGAGTGAAACCTAGGTTATCCGGAACGTAGAAATGACCAGTGCATTCACACTGGTTGCTGTTATTCCTGTAAAACGATGGAAAAACTATTGCATCTTTATTGTATTTTATGCTTCTGGCGATGACTTCTAAGGCCCTAACTATTCGACCTCGTGGAGCCACGCCCTAGGGTGAAGCCTAGGTTGGCCGGAATGTAGGAATGTCCATAACTTTCACACTGGTTGCAATTATACGTTTTATACGATTGAAAAGCTGTTGTATTTATATTGTATTTTATGCTTCTGGCGTTGAATTCTAAGTCCCTAGCTATTCGATCTGGTGGAGCAACGCCCTAGAAAGAAACCTAGGTTACCCGGAGCGTAGAAATAACCATAACTTTCACACTGGTAGCAATTATTCGTTTTATACAATGGAAAAACTGTTCCATTTATTTTGTATTTTATGCTTCGGGCGTTTACTTCTAAGGCCCTAACTGCTGGATCTGGTGGAGCAACGACCTAGAGTGAAGCCTAGGTTGCCCGGAACGCAGAAATGACCATAACTTTCACACTGGTTGCAATTATTCCTGTTCTACGATGGACAAGCTGTTGTATTTATATCGTATTTTATGCTTCGGGCGTTGACTTCTAAGGCCCTAGCTATTCGATCTGGTGGAGCAACGCCCTAGAGTGAAGCCTAGGTTGCTCGGAACGTAGAAATGACCATTACTTTCACATTGGTTGCAATTATCCGTTTCATACGATGGAAAAGCTGCTGTATTTATATCGTATTTTATGCTTCTGGCGTTAACTTCTAAGGCCCCATCTAGTCGATCTGGTGGAGCAACGCCCTAGAGTGAAGCCTAGGCTGCCCGGAACGTTGAAATCTCCATAACTTTCACACTGTTTGCAATTATTCGTTTTATACGATGGAAAAGCTGTTGTATTTATATCGTATTTTATGCTTCTGGCGTTGACTCCTAAGACCGTAGCTATTCGATGTGGTGGAGCAACGCCCCAGAGTGACGCCTAGGTTGCCCGGAACGTAGAAATGACCATTACTTTCACAATGTTTGCAATTATTCATTTCATACGATGAAAAAACTGTTGTACTTATATTGTATTTTATTCTTATGGCGTTGAATTCTAAGTGCCTAGCTATTCGATCTGGTGGAGCATCGCCCTAGTGTGACGCCTAGGTTGCCCGGAACGTAGAAATGACCATTACTTTCACAATGTTTGCAACTACTCATTTTATACGATGGAATAACTGTTGTACTTATATTGTATTTTATGCTTCTGGCGTTGACTTCTTAGGCCGTAACTATTCCCTCTGGTGGATCAACGCCGTAGAGTGAAACGTACGTTGCCCGGAACGTAGAAATGACCATTACTTCCACACTGGTTGCAATTATTCGTTTTATACGATGGAAAAGCTGTTGTATTTATATGGTATTTTATGCTTCTGGCGTTGACTTCTTAGGACCTAGCCATACGATCTGGTTGAGCGACGCCCTAGAATGAAGCCTAGGTTGCCCGGAACGTAGTAATGACCATAACTTTCACACTGGTAGCAATTATTCGTTTTATACGATGGAAAAGCTGTTTTATTTATTTTGTATTTTATGCTTCGGGCGTTGACTTCTAAGGCCCTAGCTATTCGATCTGGTGGAGCAACGCCCTAGTGTGAAGCCTAGGTTGCCCGGAACGAAGAAGTGACCATAACTTTCACACGGGTTGCTATTATTCGTTTTATACAATGGAAAAACTGTCATATTTATATTGTATTTATATGCTTCTGGCGTTGACTTCTAAGGCCCTAACTATTCGATCAGGTGGGGCAACGCCCTAGAGTGACGCCTATCTTGCCCGGAACGAAGAAGTGACCAGTACTTTCACACTGTTTGCAGTTATTCCTGTTATACCATGGTAAAACTGTTGCATCTTTATTGCATTTTATGCTTTTGGCGTTGACTTCTAAGGCCCTAACTATTCGATCAGGTGGAGCAACGCCCTAGGGTGAAGCCTAGGTTGGCCGCAATGTAGAAATGTCCATAACTTTCACACTGGTTGCAATTATTCGTTTTATACGATTGAAAAGCTGTTGTATTTATATTGTATTTTATGCTTCGGGCATCGACTTTTAAGGCCCTTACTATTCGATCTGTTGGAGCAACACCCTAGAGTGAAGCCTAGGTTGCCGGAACGTCGAAATGACCAGAACTCTCACACTGATTGCAATTATTCGTTTTATACGATGGAAAAGCTGTCGTATTTATATCGTACTTTATGCTTCTGGCGTTGACTTCTTAGGCCCTAACTATTCGACCTGGTGGAGCAACGCCCTAGAGTGAAACCTAGGTTATCCGGAACGTAGAAATGACCAGTGCATTCACACTGGTTGCAGTTATTCCTGTAAAACGATGGAAAAACTGTTGCATCTTTATTGTATTTTATGCTTCTGGCGATGACTTCTAAGGCCCTAACTATTCGACCTCGTGGAGCCACGCCCTAGGGTGAAGCCTAGGTTGGCCGGAATGTAGGAATGTCCATAACTTTCACACTGGTTGCAATTATACGTTTTATACGATTGAAAAGCTGTTGTATTTATATTGTATTTTATGCTTCTGGCGTTGAATTCTAAGTCCCTAGCTATTCGATCTGGTGGAGCAACGCCCTAGAAAGAAACCTAGGTTACCCGGTGCGTAGAAATGACCATAACTTTCACACTGGTAGCAATTATTCGTTTTATACAATGGAAAAACTGTTCCATTTATTTTGTATTTTATGCTTCGGGCGTTTACTTCTAAGGCCCTAACTGCTGGATCTGGTGGAGCAACGACCTAGAGTGAAGCCTAGGTTGCCCGGAACGCAGAAATGACCATAACTTTCACACTGGTTGCAATTATTCCTGTTCTACGATGGACAAGCTGTTGTATTTATATCGTATTTTATGCTTCTGGCGTTGACTTCTAAGGCCCTAGCTATTCCACCGGTTGGAGCAACGCCCTAGGGTGAAGCCTAGGTCGCCCGGAAAGTAGAAATGACCATAACTTTCATACTGGTTGCAATTATTCGTTTTATATGATGGAAAAACTGTTGTATTTATATTGTATTTTATGCTTCTGGCGTTCACTTCTTAGGCCCTAACTATTCGATGTGGTGGAACAACGTCCTAGGGTGAAGCCTAGCTTGCCCGGAACGTCGAAATGACCATAACTTTCACACTGGTTGCTATTATTCGTTTTATACGATGGAAAAACTGTTATATTTATATTGTATTTTATGCTTCTGACGTTGACTTCTTAGGCCCTAACTATTCGATCTGGTGGAAGAACGCCCTAGAGTGAAGCCTAGGTTGCCTGGAACGTAGAAGTGACAATTACTTTCACACTGTTTGCAGTTATTCCTGTTATATGATGGAAAAACTGTTGCATCTTTATTGTATTTTATGCTTCTGGCGTTGATTTGTAAGGCCCTAACTATTCGATCTGGTGGAGCAACGCCGTAGAGTGAAGCCTAGGTTGCCCGGAACGTAGAAATGACCATTACATTCACACTGGTTGCAATTATTCGTTTTATACGATGGAAAAGCTATTTTATTAATTTTGTATTTTATGGTTCGGGCGTTGACTTCTAAGGCCCTAGCTATTCGATCTGGTGGTGCAACGCCCTAGTGTGAAGCCTAGGTTGCCCGGAACGAAGAAGTGACCATAACTTTCACACTGGTTCCTATTATTCGTTTTATACAATGGAAAAACTGTCATATTTATATTGTATTTTATGCTTCTGGCGATGACTTCTAAGGCCCTAACTATCCGACCTCGTGGAGCCACGCCCTAGGGTGAAGCCTAGGTTGGCCGGAATGTAGAAATGTCCGTAACTTTCACACTGGTTGCAATTATACGTTTTATACGATTGAGAAGCTGTTGTATTTATATTGTATTTTATGCTTCTGGCGTTGACTTCTTAGGCCCTAACTATTCCCTCTGGTGGATCAACGCCCTAGAGTGAAACCTACGTTGACCGGAACGTAGAAATGACCATTACCTTCAGACTGGTTGCAATTATTCGTTTAATACAATGGAAAAACTGTACTATTTATTTCGTATTTTATGCTTCGGGCGTTGACTTCTTAGGCCCTAACTATTCCATCTGGTGGAACAACACCCTAGGGTGAAGCCTAGGTTGCCCGGAAAGAAGAAATGACCATAACTTCCACACTGGTAGAAATTATTCGTTTAATACAGTGGAAAAACTGTACTATTTATTTCGTATTTTATGCTTCGGGCGTTGACTTCTAAGGCCCTAGCTATTCGATCTGGTGGAGCAACGCCCTAGAGTGAAGCCTAGGTTGCTCTGAACGTAGAAATGACCATTACTTTCACATTGGTTGCAATTATCCGTTTCATACGATGGAAAAGCTGCTGTATTTATATCGTATTTTATGCTTCTGGCGTTGACTCCTAAGACCGTAGCTATTCGATGTGGTGGAGCAACGCCCCAGAGTGACGCCTAGGTTGCCCGGAACGTAGAAATGACCATTACTTTCACAATGTTTGCAATTATTCATTTCATACGATGAAAAAACTGTTGTACTTATATTGTATTTTATTCTTATGGCGTTGAATTCTAAGTGCCTAGCTATTCGATCTGGTGGAGCATCGCCCTAGAGTGACGCCTAGGTTGCCCGGAACGTAGAAATGACCATTACTTTCACAATGTTTGCAACTACTCATTTTATACGATGGAATAGCTGTTGTACTTATATTGTATTTTATGCTTCTGGCGTTGACTTCTTAGGCCGTAACTATTCCCTCTGGTGGATCAACGCCGTAGAGTGAAACGTACGTTGCCCGGAACGTAGAAATGACCATTACTTCCACACTGGATGCAATTATTCGTTTTATACGATGGAAAAGCTGTTGTATTTATATGGTATTTTATGCTTCTGGCGGTGACTTCTTAGGACCTAGCCATACGATCTGGTTGAGCGACGCCCTAGAGTGAAGCCTAGGTTGCCCGGAACGTAGTAATGACCATAACTTTCACACTGGTAGCAATTATTCGTTTTATACGATGGAAAAGCTGTTTTATTTATTTTGTATTTTATGCTTCGGGCGTTGACTTCTAAGGCCCTAGCTATTCGATCTGGTGGAGCAACGCCCTAGTGTGAAGCCTAGGTTGCCCGGAACGAAGAAGTGACCATAACTTTCACACGGGTTGCTATTATTCGTTTTATACAATGGAAAAACTGTCATATTTATATTGTATTTATATGCTTCTGGCGTTGACTTCTTTGGCCCTAACTGTTCGATATGGTTGAACAACGCCCTAGAGTGAAGCCTAAGTTGCCCGGAACGAAGAAATGACCATCACTTTCAAACTGGTTGTAAGTATTCCTGTTATATGATGGAAAAACAGTTGTACTTTTATTGCATTTTATGCTTCGGGCATTGACCTCTAAGGTCCTATCTATTCTATCTGTTGGAGCAACGCCCTAGGGTGAAGCCTAGGTTGCCCGGAAAGTAGAAATGACCATAACTTTCACACTGGTTGCAATTATTCGTTTTATACGATGGAAAAGCTGTTGCATCTTTATTGTATTTTATTCTGCTGGCATTGACTTCTAAGGCCGTAGCTATTAGATGTGGTGGAGCAACGCCCTAGTGTGACGCCTAGGTTGCCCGGAACGTAGAAATGTCCGTATCTTTCACACTGTTTGCAATTATTCATTTTATTCGATGGCAATGCTGTTGTATTTATATTGTATTTTATGCTTCTGGCGTTAACTTCTAAGGCCACATCTAGTCGATCTGGTGGAGCAACGCCCTAGAGTGAAGCCTAGGCTGCCCGGAACGTTAAAAAATCTCCATAACGTTCACACTGTTTGCAATTATTCGTTTTATACGATGGAAAAGCTGTTGTATTTATATCGTATTTTATGCTTCTGGCGTTGACTTCTAAGACCGTAGCTATTCGATGTGGTGGAGCAACGCCCCAGAGTGACGCCTAGGTTGCCCGGAACGTAGAAATGACAATTACTTTCACTATGTTTGCAATTATTCATTTCATACGATGAAAAAACTGTTGTACTTATATTGTATTTTATGCTTCTGGCGTTGACTTGTTAGGCCCTAACTATTCCCTCTGGTGGATCAACGCCCTAGAGTGAAACCTACGTTGACCGGAACGTAGAAATGACCATTACCTTCACACTGGTTGCAATTATTCGTTTTATACGATGGAAAAGCTGTTGTATTTATATGGTATTTTATGCTTCTGTCGTTGACTTCTAAGGCCCTAGCTATTCGATCTGGTGGAGCAACGCCCTAGAGTGAAGCCTAGGTTGCTCGGAACGTAGAAATGACCATTACTTTCACACTGGTTGCAATTATCCGTTTCATACGATGGAAAAGCTGCTGTATTTATATCGTGTTTTATGCTTCTGGCGTTGACTTCTTAGGCCCTAACTATTCCATCTGGTGGAACAACACCCTAGGGTGAAGCCTAGGTTTCCCGGAAAGTAGAAATGACCATAACTTCCACACTGGTAGAAATTATTCGTTTAATACAGTGGAAAAACTGTACTATTTATTTCGTATTTTATGCTTCGGGCGTTGACTTCTAAGGCCCTAGCTATTCGATCTGGTGGAGCAACGCCCTAGAGTGAAGCCTAGGTTGCTCGGAACGTAGAAATGACCATTACTTTCACACTGGTTGCAATTATCCGTTTCATACGATGGAAAAGCTGCTGTATTTATATCGTATTTTATGCTTCTGGCGTTAACTTCTAAGGCCCCATCTAGTCGATCTGGTGGAGCAACGCCCTAGGGTGAAGCCTAGGTCGCCCGGAAAGTAGAAATGACCATAACTTTCATACTGGTTGCAATTATTCGTATTATATGATGGAAAAACTGTTGTATTTATATTGTATTTTATGCTTCTGGCGTTCACTTCTTAGGCCCTAACTATTCGATCTGGTGGAACAACGTCCTAGGGTGAAGCCTAGCTTGCCCGGAACGTCGAAATGACCATAACTTTCACACTGGTTGTTATTATTCGTTTTATACGATGGAAAAACTGTTATATTTATATTGTATTTTATGCTTCTGACGTTGACTTCTTAGGCCCTAACTATTCGATCTGGTGGAACAACGCCCTAGAGTGAAGCCTAGGTCGCCTGGAACGTAGAAGTGACAATTACTTTCACACTGTTTGCAGTTATTCCTGTTATATGATGGAAAAACTGTTGCATCTTTATTGTATTTTATGCTTCTGGCGTTGATTTGTAAGGCCCTAACTATTCGATCTGGTGGAGCAACGCCGTAGAGTGAAGCCTAGGTTGCCCGGAACGTAGAAATGACCATTACATTCACACTGGTTGCAATTATTCGTTTTATACGATGGAAAAGCTGTTTTATTTATTTTGTATTTTATGCTTCGGGCGTTGACTTCTAAGGCCCTAGCTATTCGATCTGGTGGAGCAACGCCCTAGTGTGAAGCCTAGGTTGCCCGGAACGAAGAAGTGACCATAACTTTCACACTGGTTCCTATTATTCGTTTTATACAATGGAAAAACTGTCATATTTATATTGTATTTTATGCTTCTGGCGTTGACTTCTTTGGCCCTAACTGTTCGATATGGTTGAACAACGCCCTAGAGTGAAGCCTAGGTTATCCGGAACGTAGAAATGACCAGTACATTCACACTGGTTGCAGTTATTCCTGTGAAACGATGGAAAAACTGTTGCATCTTTATTGTATTTTATGCTTCTGGCGATGACTTCTAAGGCCCTAACTATCCGACCTCGTGGAGCCACGCCCTAGGGTGAAGCCTAGGTTGGCCGGAATGTAGAAATGTCCGTAACTTTCACACTGGTTGCAATTATACGTTTTATACGATTGAGAAGCTGTTGTATTTATATTGTATTTTATGCTTCTGGCGTTGACTTCTTAGGCCCTAACTATTCCCTCTGGTGGATCAACGCCCTAGAGTGAAACCTACGTTGACCGGAACGTAGAAATGACCATTACCTTCAGACTGGTTGCAATTATTCGTTTAATACAATGGAAAAACTGTACTATTTATTTCGTATTTTATGCTTCGGGCGTTGACTTCTTAGGCCCTAACTATTCCATCTGGTGGAACAACACCCTAGGGTGAAGCCTAGGTTGCCCGGAACGTAGAAATGACCATTACTTTCACATTGGTTGCAATTATCCGTTTCATACGATGGAAAAGCTGCTGTATTTATATCGTATTTTATGCTTCTGGCGTTGACTCCTAAGACCGTAGCTATTCGATGTGGTGGAGCAACGCCCCAGAGTGACGCCTAGGTTGCCCGGAACGTAGAAATGACCATTACTTTCACAATGTTTGCAATTATTCATTTCATACGATGAAAAAACTGTTGTACTTATATTGTATTTTATTCTTATGGCGTTGAATTCTAAGTGCCTAGCTATTCGATCTGGTGGAGCATCGCCCTAGAGTGACGCCTAGGTTGCCCGGAACGTAGAAATGACCATTACTTTCACAATGTTTGCAACTACTCATTTTATACGATGGAATAACTGTTGTACTTATATTGTATTTTATGCTTCTGGCGTTGACTTCTTAGGCCGTAACTATTCCCTCTGGTGGATCAACGCCGTAGAGTGAAACGTACGTTGCCCGGAACGTAGAAATGACCATTACTTCCACACTGGATGCAATTATTCGTTTTATACGATGGAAAAGCTGTTGTATTTATATGGTATTTTATGCTTCTGGCGTTGACTTCTTAGGACCTAGCCATACGATCTGGTTGAGCGACGCCCTAGAGTGAAGCCTAGGTTGCCCGGAACGTAGTAATGACCATAACTTTCACACTGGTAGCAATTATTCGTTTTATACGATGGAAAAGCTGTTTTATTTATTTTGTATTTTATGCTTCGGGCGTTGACTTCTAAGGCCCTAGCTATTCGATCTGGTGGAGCAACGACCTAGTGTGAAGCCTAGGTTGCCCGGAACGAAGAAGTGACCATAACTTTCACACGGGTTGCTATTATTCGTTTTATACAATGGAAAAACTGTCATATTTATATTGTATTTATATGCTTCTGGCGTTGACTTCTTTGGCCCTAACTGTTCGATATGGTTGAACAACGCCCTAGAGTGAAGCCTAAGTTGCCCGGAACGAAGAAATGACCATCACTTTCAAACTGGTTGTAAGTATTCCTGTTATATGATGGAAAAACAGTTGTACTTTTATTGCATTTTATGCTTCGGGCATTGACCACTAAGGTCCTATCTATTCTATCTGTTGGAGCAACGCCCTAGGGTGAAGCCTAGGTTGCCCGGAAAGTAGAAATGACCATAACTTTCACACTGGTTGCAATTATTCGTTTTATACGATGGAAAAGCTGTTGCATCTTTATTGTATTTTATTCTGCTGGCGTTGACTTCTAAGGCCGTAGCTATTAGATGTGGTGGAGCAACGCCCTAGTGTGACGCCTAGGTTGCCCGGAACGTAGAAATGTCCGTATCTTTCACACTGTTTGCAATTATTCATTTTATTCGATGGCAATGCTGTTGTATTTATATTGTATTTTATGCTTCTGGCGTTAACTTCTAAGGCCACATCTAGTCGATCTGGTGGAGCAACGCCCTAGAGTGAAGCCTAGGCTGCCCGGAACGTTAAAAAATCTCCATAACGTTCACACTGTTTGCAATTATTCGTTTTATACGATGGAAAAGCTGTTGTATTTATATCGTATTTTATGCTTCTGGCGTTGACTTCTAAGACCGTAGCTATTCGATGTGGTGGAGCAACGCCCCAGAGTGACGCCTAGGTTGCCCGGAACGTAGAAATGACAATTACTTTCACTATGTTTGCAATTATTCATTTCATACGATGAAAAAACTGTTGTACTTATATTGTATTTTATGCTTCTGGCGTTGACTTCTTAGGCCCTAACTATTCCCTCTGGTGGATCAACGCCCTAGAGTGAAACCTACGTTGACCGGAACGTAGAAATGACCATTACCTTCACACTGGTTGCAATTATTCGTTTTATACGATGGAAAAGCTGTTGTATTTATATGGTATTTTATGCTTCTGTCGTTGACTTCTAAGGCCCTAGCTATTCGATCTGGTGGAGCAACGCCCTAGAGTGAAGCCTAGGTTGCTCGGAACGTAGAAATGACCATTACTTTCACACTGGTTGCAATTATCCGTTTCATACGATGGAAAAGCTGCTGTATTTATATCGTGTTTTATGCTTCTGGCGTTGACTTCTTAGGCCCTAACTATTCCATCTGGTGGAACAACACCCTAGGGTGAAGCCTAGGTTTCCCGGAAAGTAGAAATGACCATAACTTCCACACTGGTAGAAATTATTCGTTTAATACAGTGGAAAAACTGTACTATTTATTTCGTATTTTATGCTTCGGGCGTTGACTTCTAAGGCCCTAGCTATTCGATCTGGTGGAGCAACGCCCTAGAGTGAAGCCTAGGTTGCTCGGAACGTAGAAATGACCATTACTTTCACACTGGTTGCAATTATCCGTTTCATACGATGGAAAAGCTGCTGTATTTATATCGTATTTTATGCTTCTGGCGTTAACTTCTAAGGCCCCATCTAGTCGATCTGGTGGAGCAACGCCCTAGAGTGAAGCCTAGGCTGCCCGGAACGTTGAAATCTCCATAACTTTCACACTGTTTGCAATTATTCGTTTTATACGATGGAAAAGCTGTTGTATTTATATCGTATTTTATACTTCTGGCGTTGACTCCTAAGACCGTTGCTATTCGATGTGGTGGAGCAACGCCCCAGGGTGACGCCTAGGTTGCCCGGAACGTAGAAATGACCATTACTTTCACAATGTTTGCATTTATTCATTTCATACGATGAAAAAACTGTTGTACTTATATTGTATTTTATTCTTATGGCGTTGAATTCTAAGTGCCTAGCTATTCGATCTGGTTGAGCGACGCCCTAGAGTGAAGCCTAGGTTGCCCGGAACGTAGTAATGACCATAACTTTCACACTGGTAGCAATTATTCGTTTTATACAATGGAAAAACTGTTCCATTTATTTTGTATTTTATGCTTCGGGCGTTTACTTCTAAGGCCCTAACTGCTGGATCTGGTGGAGCAACGACCTAGTGTGAAGCCTAGGTTGCCCGGAACGCAGAAATGACCATAACTTTCACACTGGTTGCAATTATTCCTGTTCTACGATGGACAAGCTGTTGTATTTATATCGTATTTTATGCTTCTGGCGTTGACTTCTAAGGCCCTAGCTATTCCACCGGTTGGAGCAACGCCCTAGGGTGAAGCCTAGGTCGCCCGGAAAGTAGAAATGACCATAACTTTCATACTGGTTGCAATTATTCGTTTTATATGATGGAAAAACTGTTGTATTTATATTGTATTTTATGCTTCTGGCGTTCACTTCTTAGGCCCTAACTATTCGATCTGGTGGAACAACGTCCTAGGGTGAAGCCTAGCTTGCCCGGAACGTCGAAATGACCATAACTTTCACACTGGTTGCTATTATTCGTTTTATACGATGGAAAAACTGTTATATTTATATTGTATTTTATGCTTCTGACGTTGACTTCTTAGGCCCTAACTATTCGATCTGGTGGAGCAACGCCCTAGAGTGAAGCCTAGGTTGCCCGGAACGTAGAAATGACCATCACTTTCAAACTGGTTGCAATTATTCCTGTTATACGATGGAAAAACTGTTGTATCTTTATTGTGTTTTATGCTTCTGGCGTTAACTTCTAAGGCCCCAACTAGTCGATCTGGTGGAGCAACGCCCTAGAGTGAAGCCTAGGCTGCCCGGAACGTTGAAATCACCATAACTTTCACACTGTTTGCAATTATTCGTTTTATACGATGGAAAAGCTGTTGTATTTATATCGTATTTTATGCTTCTGTCGTTGACTTCTAAGACCGTAGCTATTCGATGTGCTGGAGCAACGCCCCAGAGTGACGCCTAGGTTGCCCGGAACGTAGAAATGACCATTACTTTCACAATGTTTGCAATTATTCATTTCATACGATGAAAAAACTGTTGTACTTATATTGTATTTTATTCCTATGGCGTTGAATTCTAAGTCCCTAGCTATTCGATCTGGTGCAGCATCGCCCTAGAGTGAAACCTAGGTTACCCGGAACGTAGAAATGACCAGTACTTTCACACTGTTTGCAGTTATTCCTGTTATACGATGGAAAAACTGTTGCACCTTTATTGCATTTTATGCTTCTGTCGTTGACTTCTAAGGCCCTAACTATTCGATCAGGTGGAGCAACGCCCTAGAGTGACGCCTAGGTTGCCCGGAACGTAGAAATGACCATTACTTTCACAATGTTTGCAACTACTCATTTTATACGATGGAATAACTGTTGTACTTATATTGTATTTTATCCTTCTGGCGTTGAATTGTTAGGCCCTAACTATTCCCTTTGGTGGATCAACGCCGTAGAGTGAAACCTACGTTGTCCGGAACGTAGAAATGACCATTACTTTCACACTGGTTGCAATTATTCGTTTTATACAATGGAAAAGCTATTGTATTTATATGGTATTTTATGCTTCTGGAGTTGACTTCTTAGGACCTAACCATTCGATCTGGTGGAGCAACGCCCTAGAGTGAAGCCTAGGTTGCCCGGAACGTAGAAATGACCATAACTTTTACACTGGTAGCAATTATTCGTTTTATACAATGGAAAAACTGTTATATTTATATTGTATCTTATGCTTCTGGCGTTGACTTCTTAGGCGCTAACAATTCGATCTGGTGGAGCAACGCCCTGGAGTGAAGCCTAGGTTGCCTGGAACGTACAAATGACCATCACTTTCACACGGGTTGCAATTATTCCTGTTATAGTATGGAAAGACTGTTGTATTTTTATTGTATTTTATGCTTCAGGCGTTGACTTCTGAGGCCGTAGCTATTCGATGTGGAGGAAGAACGCCATACAGTGAAGCCTAGGTAGCCCGGAACGTAGAAATGACCATCACTTTCACACGGGTTGCAATTATTCCTGTTATGGGATGGAAAAACTGTTGGACTTATATTGTATTTTATCCTTCTGGCGTTGAATTCTAAGTCCCTAGCTATTCGGTCTGGTGGAGCAACGCCCTAGTGTGAAACCCAGGTTACCCGGAACGTAGAAATGACCAGTACTTTCAGACTGGTTGCTGTTATTCGTTTCATACGATGGAAAAGCTCTTATATTTATTTTGCATTTTATGCTTCGGGCGTTGACTTCTAAGGCCTTAGCTATTCCATCTGGTGGAGCAACACCCTAGAGTGCAGCCTAGGTTGCCCGGAACGTAGAAATGACCATTACTTTCACAATGTTCGCAATCATTCATTTTATACGATGGAAAAACTGTTGTACTTATATTGTATTTTATGCTTCGGGCGTTGACTTCTAAGGCCCTAACTATTCGATTTGGTGGAGCAACGCCCTACAGTGAAGCCTAGATTACACGGAACGTAGTAATGACCAGTACTATCACACTGTTTGCAGTTATTCCTGTTATACGATGCAAAGCTGTTGCATCTTTATGGAATTTTATGCTTCTGGCGTTGACTTCTAAGGCCCTAACTATTCGATCTGGTGGAGGAAGGCCCCAGACTGAAGCCTAGGTTTCCCGGAACGTAGGAATGACCATAACATTCACACTGGTTGCAATTATTCATTTTATAAGATGGCAAAGCTGTTGTATTTATATTGTATTTTATGCTTCCGGCGTTAACTTCTAAGGCCGTAGCTATCAGATGTGGAGCAGCAACGCCCTAGAGTGACACGAAGGTTGCCAGGCACGTAGAAATGACCATTACTTTCACAATGTTCGCAATCATTCATTTTATACGATGGAAAAGCTGTTGTACTTATATTGTATTTTATGCTTCGGGCGTTGACTTCTAAGGCCCTAGCTATTCGATTTGGTGGAGCAACGCCCTACAGTGAAGCCTAGGTTGCCCGGGACGTAGAAATGACCAGTACTTTCACACTGGTTACAGTTATTCGTTTTATACAATGGAAAAACTGTTCTATTTATTTTGCATATTATGCTTCGGGCGTTAACTTCTAAGGCCCTAACTATTCGAACTGGTGGAGCAACGCCCTAGAGTGAAGCCTAGGCTGCCCGGAAAGTGGAAATGACCATAACTTTCACACTGGTTGCTATTATTCGTTTTATACGATGGAAAAGCTGTTATATTTATATTGCATTTTATGCTTCTGGCATTGAATTCTAAGTCCCTATCTATTCCATCTGGTGGAGCAACACCGTAGAGTGCAGCCTAGGTTGCCCGGAACGTAGAAATGACCATTACTTTCACAATGTCTGCAATTATTCATTTCATACGATGGAAAAACTGTTGTACTTATATTGTATTTTATTCTTCTGGCGTTGACTTCTAAAGCCGTAGCTATTAGATGTGGTGGAGCAACGCTCTAGAGTGACACCTAGGTTGACCGGAACGTAGAAATGACCATTACTTTCACAATGTCTGCAATTAATCATTTTATACGATGGAAAAACTTTTGTTCGTATATTGTATTTTATCCTTCTGGCGTTGAAGTCGAAGTCCCTAGCCATTCGATCTGGTGGAGAAACGCCCTAGTGTGAAACCTAGGTTACCCGGAACGTAGAAATGACCAGTACTTTGAGACTGGTTGCAGTTGTTCGTTTTATACAATGGAAAAACTGTCCTATTTATTTTGCATCTTATGCTTCGGGCGTTGACTTCTAAGGCCTTAGCTATTCCATCTGGTGGAGCAACACCCTAGAGTGCAGCCTAGGTTGCCCGGAACGTAGAAATGACCATTACTTTCACAATGTTCGCAATCATTCATTTTATACGATGGAAAAACTGTTATACTTATATTGTATTTTATGCTTCGGGCGTTGACTTATAAGGCCCTAACTATTCGATTTGGTGGAGCAACGCCCTACAGTGAAGCCTAGATTACCCGGAACGTAGTAATGACCAGTACTATCACACTGTTTGCGGTTATTCCTCTTATACGATGCAAAGCTGTTGCATCTTTATGGAATTTTATGCTTCTGGCGTTGACTTCTAAGGCCCTAACTATTCGATCTGGTGGAGGAAGGCCCTAGACTGAAGCCTAGGTTTCCCGGAACGTAGAAATGACCATAACATTCACACTGGTTGCAATTATCCATTTTATAAGATGGCAAAGCTGTTGTATTTATATTGTATTTTATGCTTCGGGCGTTAACTTCTAGGGCCGTAGCTATCAGATGTGGAGCAGCAACGCCCTAGAGTGACACGTAGGTTGCCAGGCACGTTGAAATGACCATTACTTTCACAATGTTCGCAATCATTCATTTTATACGATGGAAAAACTGTTGTACTTATATTGTATTTTATGCTTCGGGCGTTGACTTCTAAGGCCCTAACTATTCGATTTGGTGGAGCACCGCCCTAGAGTGAAGCCTAGGTTGCCCGGAACGTAGAACATACCATTACCTTCACACTGGTTGCAATTATTCCTTTTATACGATGGAAAAACTGTTGCACCTTTATTGTATTTAATGCTTCTGGCGTTGACTTCACAGGCCCTAACTATTCGATCTGGTGGAGCAACGTCCTAGAGTGAAGCCTAGGTTGCCCGGGACGTAGAAATGACTATTACTTTCACACTGGTTACAGTTATTCATTTTATAAGATGGAAAAACTGTTGTACTTATATTGTAGTTTATCCTTCTGGCGTTGAATTCTAAGTCCCTAGCTATTCGATCTGGTGGAGCAACGCCCTAGTGTGAAACCTAGGTTACCCGGAACGTAGAAATGACCAGTTCTTTCAGACTGGTTGCTGTTATTCGTTTCATACGATGGAAAAGCTGTTATATTTATTTTGCATTTTATGCTTCGGGCGTTGACTTCTAAGTCCCTAGCAATTCCATCTGGTGGAGCAACACCCTAGAGTGAAGCCTAGGTTGCACGGAACGTAGAAGTGACCATTACTTCCACACTGTCTGCAAATATACATTATATACGGTGGAAAATCTGTTGTACTTATATTGTAATTTATGCTTCTGGCGTTGACTTCTTAGGCCGTAACTATTTGATCTGGTGGAGCACCGCCCTAGAGTGAAGCCTAGGTTGCCCGAAACGTAGAACATACCATTACCTTCACACTGGTTGCAATTATTCCTGTTATACGATGGAAAAACTGTTGCACCCTTATTGTATTTAATGCTTCTGGCGTTGACTTCACAGGCCCTAACTATTCGATCTGGTGGAGCAACGTCCTAGAGTGAAGGCTAGGTTGACCGGAACGTAGAAATGACCATAACTTTCACACTGGTTACCATTATACGTTTTATACGATGGAAAAGCTGTTGTATTTATATCGTATTTTATGCTTCTGGCGTTGACTTCTTAGGCCATAACTATTCCATTTGGTGGAACAACGCCCTAGGGTGAAGCCTAGGTTGCCCGGGAAGTAGAAATGACCATAACCTTCACACTGGTTGCTATTATTCGTTTTATACGATGGAAAAGCTGTTAGATTTATATTGCATATTATGCTTCTGGCATTGAATTCTAAGTCCCTAGCTATTCCATCTGGTGGAGCAACACCCTAGCGTTAAGCCTAGGTTGCCCGGAACGTAGAAATGTTCATTACTTCCACACTGGTTGTAAATATACATTACATACGATGGAAAAGCTGTTGTACTTATATTGTAATTTATGCTTCTGTCGTTGACTTCTTAGGCCGTAACTATTTGATCTGGTGGAGCACCGCCCTAGAGTGAAGCCTAGGTTGCCCGGAACGTAGAACATACCATTACCTTCACACTGGTTGCAATTATTCCTGTTATACGATGGAAAAACTGTTGCACCTTTATTGTATTTAATGCTTCTGGCGTTGACTTCACAGGCCCTAACTATTCGATCTGGTGGAGCAACGTCCTAGAGTGAAGCCTAGGTTGACCGGAACGTAGAAATGACCATAACTTTCACACTGGTTACCATTATACGTTTTATACGATGGAAAAGCTGTTGTATTTATATCGTATTTTATGCTTCTGGCGTTGACTTCTTAGGCCCTAACTATTCCAGTTGGTGGAACAACGCCCTAGGGTGAAGCCTAGGTTGCCCGGGAAGTAGAAATGACCATAACATTCACACTGGTTGCCATTAATCGTTTTCTACGATGGAAAAGCTGTTGTATTTATATCGTATTTTATGCTTCTGGCGTTGACTTCTTAGGCCCTAACTATTCGATCCGGTGGAGCAACGCCCTAGAGTGAAACCTAGGTTACCTGGAACGTAGAAATGACCATTACTTTCACACTGTTTGCAATTATTCATTTTATACGATGGAAAAGCTGTTGTATTTATATTGTGTTTTATGCTCCTGGCGTTGACTTCTAAAGCCGTAGCTATTAGATGTGGTGGAGCAACGCTCTAGAGTGACACCTAGGTTGACCGGAACGTAGAAATGACCATTACTTTCACAATGTCTGCAATTAATCATTTTATACGATGGAAAAACTTTTGTTCGTATATTGTATTTTATCCTTCTGGCGTTGAAGTCGAAGTCCCTAGCCATTCGATCTGGTGGAGAAACGCCCTAGTGTGAAACCTAGGTTACCCGGAACGTAGAAATGACCAGTACTTTGAGACTGGTTGCAGTTATTCGTTTTATACAATGGAAAAACTGTCCTATTTATTTTGCATCTTATGCTTCGGGCGTTGACTTCTAAGGCCTTAGCTATTCCATCTGGTGGAGCAACACCCTAGAGTGCAGCCTAGGTTGACCGGAACGTAGAAATGACCATTACTTTCACAATGTTCGCAATCATTCATTTTATACGATGGAAAAACTGTTATACTTATATTGTATTTTATGCTTCGGGCGTTGACTTATAAGGCCGTAACTATTCGATTTGGTGGAGCAACGCCCTACAGTGAAGCCTAGATTACCCGGAACGTAGTAATGACCAGTACTATCACACTGTTTGCGGTTATTCCTCTTATACGATGCAAAGCTGTTGCATCTTTATGGAATTTTATGCTTCTGGCGTTGACTTCTAAGGCCCTAACTATTCGATCTGGTGGAGGAAGGCCCTAGACTGAAGCCTAGGTTTCCCGGAACGTAGAAATGACCATAACATTCACACTGGTTGCAATTATCCATTTTATAAGATGGCAAAGCTGTTGTATTTATATTGTATTTTATGCTTCGGGCGTTAACTTCTAGGGCCGTAGCTATCAGATGTGGAGCAGCAACGCCCTAGAGTGACACGTAGGTTGCCAGGCACGTTGAAATGACCATTACTTTCACAATGTTCGCAATCATTCATTTTATACGATGGAAAAACTGTTGTACTTATATTGTATTTTATGCTTCGGGCGTTGACTTCTAAGGCCCTAACTATTCGATTTGGTGGAGCACCGCCCTAGAGTGAAGCCTAGGTTGCCCGGAACGTAGAACATACCATTACCTTCACACTGGTTGCAATTATTCCTTTTATACGATGGAAAAACTGTTGCACCTTTATTGTATTTAATGCTTCTGGCGTTGACTTCACAGGCCCTAACTATTCGATCTGGTGGAGCAACGTCCTAGAGTGAAGCCTAGGTTGCCCGGGACGTAGAAATGACTATTACTTTCACACTGGTTACAGTTATTCATTTTATAAGATGGAAAAACTGTTGTACTTATATTGTAGTTTATCCTTCTGGCGTTGAATTCTAAGTCCCTAGCTATTCGATCTGGTGGAGCAACGCCCTAGTGTGAAACCTAGGTTACCCGGAACGTAGAAATGACCAGTTCTTTCAGACTGGTTGCTGTTATTCGTTTCATACGATGGAAAAGCTGTTATATTTATTTTGCATTTTATGCTTCGGGCGTTGACTTCTAAGTCCCTAGCAATTCCATCTGGTGGAGCAACACCCTAGAGTGAAGCCTAGGTTGCACGGAACGTAGAAGTGACCATTACTTCCACACTGTCTGCAAATATACATTATATACGGTGGAAAATCTGTTGTACTTATATTGTAATTTATGCTTCTGGCGTTGACTTCTTAGGCCGTAACTATTTGATCTGGTGGAGCACCGCCCTAGAGTGAAGCCTAGGTTGCCCGAAACGTAGAACATACCATTACCTTCACACTGGTTGCAATTATTCCTGTTATACGATGGAAAAACTGTTGCACCCTTATTGTATTTAATGCTTCTGGCGTTGACTTCACAGGCCCTAACTATTCGATCTGGTGGAGCAACGTCCTAGAGTGAAGGCTAGGTTGACCGGAACGTAGAAATGACCATAACTTTCACACTGGTTACCATTATACGTTTTATACGATGGAAAAGCTGTTGTATTTATATCGTATTTTATGCTTCTGGCGTTGACTTCTTAGGCCATAACTATTCCATTTGGTGGAACAACGCCCTAGGGTGAAGCCTAGGTTGCCCGGGAAGTAGAAATGACCATAACCTTCACACTGGTTGCTATTATTCGTTTTATACGATGGAAAAGCTGTTAGATTTATATTGCATATTATGCTTCTGGCATTGAATTCTAAGTCCCTAGCTATTCCATCTGGTGGAGCAACACCCTAGCGTTAAGCCTAGGTTGCCCGGAACGTAGAAATGTTCATTACTTCCACACTGGTTGTAAATATACATTACATACGATGGAAAAGCTGTTGTACTTATATTGTAATTTATGCTTCTGTCGTTGACTTCTTAGGCCGTAACTATTTGATCTGGTGGAGCACCGCCCTAGAGTGAAGCCTAGGTTGCCCGGAACGTAGAACATACCATTACCTTCACACTGGTTGCAATTATTCCTGTTATACGATGGAAAAACTGTTGCACCTTTATTGTATTTAATGCTTCTGGCGTTGACTTCACAGGCCCTAACTATTCGATCTGGTGGAGCAACGTCCTAGAGTGAAGCCTAGGTTGACCGGAACGTAGAAATGACCATAACTTTCACACTGGTTACCATTATACGTTTTATACGATGGAAAAGCTGTTGTATTTATATCGTATTTTATGCTTCTGGCGTTGACCTCTTAGGCCCTAACTATTCCAGTTGGTGGAACAACGCCCTAGGGTGAAGCCTAGGTTGCCCGGGAAGTAGAAATGACCATAACATTCACACTGGTTGCCATTAATCGTTTTCTACGATGGAAAAGCTGTTGTATTTATATCGTATTTTATGCTTCGGGCGTTGACTTCTAAGGCCCTAACTATTCGATCTGGTGGAGCAACGCCCTAGAGTGAAGCCTAGGTTGCCCGGAACGTAGAAATGACCATAACTTTCACACTGGTTGCTATTATTCGTTTTATACGATGGAATAGCTGTTATATTTATATTGCATTTTATGCTTCTGGCATTGAATTCTAAGTCCCAATCTATTCCATCTGGTGGAGCAACACCCTAGAGTGCAGCCTAGGTTGCCCGGAACGTAGAAATGACCATTACTTTCACAATGTCTGCAATAATTCATTTCATACGATGGAAAAACTGTAGTACTTATATTGTATTTTATCCTTCTGGCGTTGAATTCTAAGTCCCTAGCTATTTGATCTGGTGGAGCAACGCCCTAGTGTGAAACCTAGGTTACCCGGAACGTAGAAATGACCATTTCTTTCACACTGTTTGCAATTATTCATTTTATACGATGGAAAAGCTGTTGTATTTAGATTGTATTTTATGCTTCCGGCGTTAACTTCTAAGGCCGTAGCTATCAGATGTGGAGCAGCAACGCCCTAGAGTGACACGTAGGTTGCCAGGCACGTAGAAATGACCATTACTTTCACAATGTTCGCAATCATTCATTTTATACGATGGAAAAACTGTTGTACTTATATTGTATTTTATGCTTCGGGCGTTGACTTCTAAGGCCCTAACTATTCGATTTGGTGGAGCAACGCCCTACAGTGAAGCCTAGGTTGCCCGGGACGTAGAAATGACCAGTACTTTCACACAGGTTACAGTTATTCGTTTTATACAATGGAAAAACTGTTCTATTTCTTTTGCATTTTATGCTTCGGGCGTTGACTTCTAAGGCCCTAACTATTCGATCTGGTGGAGCAACGCCCTAGAGTGAAGCCTAGGTTGCCCGGAACGTAGAAATGACCATTACTTTCACAATGTCTGCAATTATTCATTTCATACGATGGAAAAACTGTTGTACTTATATTGTATTTTATCCTTCTGGCGTTGAGTTCTAAGTCCCTAGCTATTCGGTCTGGTGGAGCAACACCCTAGAGTGCAGCCTAGGTTGCCCGGAACGTAGAAATGACCATTACTTTCACAATGTTCGCAATCATTCATTTTATACGATGGAAAAACTGTTGTACTTATATTGTATTTTATGCTTCGGGAGTTGACTTCTAAGGCCCTAACTATTCGATTTGGTGGAGCAACGCCCTACAGTGAAGTCTAGATTACCCGGAACGTAGTAATGACCAGTACTATCACACTGTTTGCGGTTATTCCTCTTATACGATGCAAAGCTGTTGCATCTTTATGGAATTTTATGCTTCTGGCGTTGACTTCTAAGGCCCTAACTATTCGATCTGGTGGAGGAAGGCCCTAGACTGAAGCCTAGGTTTCCCGGAACGTAGAAATGACCATAACATTCACACTGGTTGCAATTATCCATTTTATAAGATGGCAAAGCTGTTGTATTTATATTGTATTTTATGCTTCCGGCGTAAACTTCTAGGGCCGTAGCTATCAGATGTGGAGCAGCAACGCCCTAGAGTGACACGTAGGTTGCCAGGCACGTTGAAATGACCATTACTTTCACAATGTTCGCAATCATTCATTTTATACGATGGAAAAACTGTTGCACCTTTATTGTATTTAATGCTTCTGGCGTTGACTTCACAGGCCCTAACTATTCGATCTGGTGGAGCAACGTCCTAGAGTGAAGCCTAGGTTGCCCGGGACATAGAAATGACTATTACTTTCACACTGGTTACAGTTATTCATTTTATAAGATGGAAAAACTGTTGTACTTATATTGTAGTTTATCCTTCTGGCGTTGAATTCTAAGTCCCTAGCTATTCGATCTGGTGGAGCAACGCCCTAGTGTGAAACCTAGGTTACCCGGAACGTAGAAATGACCAGTTCTTTCAGACTGGTTGCTGTTATTCGTTTCATACGATGGAAAAGCTGTTATATTTATTTTGCATTTTATGCTTCGGGCGTTGACTTCTAAGTCCCTAGCAATTCCATCTGGTGGAGCAACACCCTAGAGTGAAGCCCAGGTTGCACGGAACGTAGAAGTGACCATTACTTCCACACTGTCTGCAAATATACATTATATACGGTGGAAAATCTGTTGTACTTATATTGTAATTTATGCTTCTGGCGTTGACTTCTTAGGCCGTAACTATTTGATCTGGTGGAGCACCGCCCTAGAGTGAAGCCTAGGTTACCCGGAACGTAGAAATGACCATTTCTTTCACACTGTTTGCAATTATTCATTTTATACGATGGAAAAGCTGTTGTATTTAGATTGTATTTTATGCTTCCGGCGTTAACTTCTAAGGCCGTAGCTGTCAGATGTGGAGCAGCAACGCCCTAGAGTGACACGTAGGTTGCCAGGCACGTAGAAATGACCATTACTTTCACAATGTTCGCAATCATTCATTTTATACGATGGAAAAACTGTTGTACTTATATTGTATTTTATGCTTCGGGCGTTGACTTCTAAGGCCCTAACTATTCGATTTGGTGGAGCAACGCCCTACAGTGAAGCCTAGGTTGCCCGGGACGTAGAAATGACCAGTACTTTCACACAGGTTACAGTTATTGGTTTTATACAATGGAAAAACTGTTCTGTTTCTTTTGCATTTTATGCTTCGGGCGTTGACTTCTAAGGCCCTAACTATTCGATCTGGTGGAGCAACGCCCTAGAGTGAAGCCTAGGTTGCCCGGAACGTAGAAATGACCATTACTTTCACAATGTCTGCAATTATTCATTTCATACGATGGAAAAACTGTTGTACTTATATTGTATTTTATCCTTCTGGCGTTGAGTTCTAAGTCCCTAGCTATTCGGTCTGGTGGAGCAACGCCCTAGTGTGAAACCTAGGTTACCCGGAACGTAGAAATGACCATTACTTTCACAATGTCTGCAATTATTCATTTCATACGATGGAAAAACTGTTGTACTTATATTGTATTTTATCCTTCTGGCGTTGAATTCTAAGTCCCTAGCTATTCGGTCTGGTGGAGCAACGCCCTAGTGTGAAACCTAGGTTACCCGGAACGTAGAAATGACCAGTACTTTCAGACTGGTTGCTGTTATTCGTTTCATACGATGGAAAAGCTGTTATATTTATTTTGCATTTTATGCTTCGGGCGTTGACTTCTAAGGCCTTAGCTATTCCATCTGGTGGAGCAACACCCTAGAGTGCAGCCTAGGTTGCCCGGAACGTAGAAATGACCATTACTTTCACAATGTTCGCAATCATTCATTTTATACGATGGAAAAACTGTTGTACTTATATTGTATTTTATGCTTCGGGCGTTGACTTCTAAGGCCCTATCTATTCCATCTGGTGGAGCAACACCCTAGAGTGCAGCCTAGGTTGCCCGGAACGTAGAAATGACCATTACTTTCACACTGTTTGGAATTATTCATTTTATACGATGGAAAAGCTGTTGTATTTATATTGTATTTTATGCTCCTGGCGTCGACTTCAAAAGCCGTAGCTATTAGATGTGGAGGAGCAACGCTCTAGAGTGACACCTGGGTTGACCGGAACGTAGAAATGACCATTACTTTCACAATGTCTGCAATTATTCATTTTATACGATGGAAAAACTTTTGTACTTATATTGTATTTTATCCTTCTGGCGTTGAGTTCGAAGTCCCTAGCTATTCGATCTGGTGGAGCAACGCCCTAGTGTGAAACCTAGGTTACCCGCAACGTAGAAATGACCAGTACTTTCAGACTGGTTGCAGTTATTCGTTTTATACAATGGAAAACCTGTTCTATTTATTTTGCATTTTATGCTTCAGGCGTTGATTTCTAAGTCCCTAGCAATTCCATCTGGTGGAGCAACACCCTAGAGTGAAGCCTAGGTTGCCCGAAACGTAGAAGTGACCATTACTTCCACACTGTTTGCAAATATACATTATATACGATGGAAAAGCTGTTGTACTTATATTGTAATTTAAGCTTCTGGCGTTGACTTCTTAGGCCGTAACTATTTGATCTGGTGGAGCACCGCCCTAGAGAGAAGCCCAGGTTACCCGGAACGTAGAAATGACCAGTACTTTCACACTGTTTGCAGTTATTCCTTTTATACGATGCAAAAGCTGTTGCATCTTTATTGAATTTTATGCTTTTGGCGTTGACTTCTAAGGCACTAACCATTCGATCTGGTGGAACAACGCCCTGGGGTGAAGCCTAGGTGGCCCGGAACGTAAAAATGACCATAACTTTCAACTGGTTGCTATTATTCGTTTTATACGATGGAAAAACTGTTCTATTTATTTTGTATTTTATGCTTCGGGCGTTAACTTCTAAGTCCCTAGCTGTTCGATCCGGTGGAGCAGCGCCCTAGAGTGAAGCCTAGATTACCCGGAACGTAGTAATGACCAGTACTATCACACTGTTTGCAGTTATTCCTGCTACACGATGAAAAGCTGTTGCACCTTTATCGTATTTTATGCTTCTGGCGTTGACTTCTAAGGCCCTACCTATTCGAGCTGGTGGAGCAACGCCCTAGTGTGAAACCTAGGTTACCCGGAACGTAGAAATGACCAGTGCTTTCAGACTGGTTGCTGTTATTCGTTTCACACGATGGAAAAGCTGTTATATTTATTTTGCATTTTATGCTTCGGGCGTTGACTTCTAAGGCCCTAGCTATTCCATCTGGTGGAGCAACACCCTAGAGTGAAGCCTAGGTTGCCCGAAACGTAGAAGTGACCATTACTTCCACACTGTTTGCAAATATACATTCTATACGATGGAAAAGCTGTTGTACTTATATTGTAATTTATGCTTCTGGCGTTGACTTCTTAGGCCGTAACTATTTGATCTGGTGGAGCACCGCCCTAGAGAGAAGCCCAGGTTACCCGGAACGTAGAAATGACCAGTACTTTCACACTGTTTGCAGTTATTCCTTTTATACGATGCAAAAGCTGTTGCATCTTTATTGAATTTTATGCTTTTGGCGTTGACTTCTAAGGCACTAACCATTCGATCTGGTGGAGCAACGCCCTGGGGTGAAGCCTAGGTGGCCCGGAACGTAAAAATGACCATAACTTTCAACTGGTTGCTATTATTCGTTTTATACGATGGAAAAACTGTTCTATTTATTTTGTATTTTATGCTTCGGGCGTTAACTTCTAAGTCCCTAGCTATTCGATCCGGTGGAGCAGCGCCCTAGAGTGAAGCCTAGATTACCCGGAACGTAGTAATGACCAGTACTATCACACTGTTTGCAGTTATTCCTGCTACACGATGAAAAGCTGTTGCACCTTTATCGTATTTTATGCTTCTGGCGTTGACTTCTAAGGCCCTACCTATTCGAGCTGGTGGAGCAAGGCCCTAGACTGAAGCCTAGGTTGCCCGGAACGTAGAAATGACCATAACATTCACACTGGTTGCCATTAATCGTTTTCTACGATGGAAAAGCTGTTGTATATATATCGTATTTTATGATTCTGGCGTCGACTTCTTAGGCCCTAACTATTCGATCTGGTGGCGCAACGCCCTAGAGTGAAGCCTAGGTTGCACGGAACGTAGAAATGACCATTACCTTCACACTGTGTGCAATTATTCATTTTATACGATGGCAAAGCCGTTGTATTTATATTGTATTTTATGCTTCCGGCGTTAACTTCTAAGGCCGTAGCTATCAGATGTGGAGCAGCAACGCCCTAGAGTGACACGTAGGTTGCCAGGCACGTAGAAATGACCATTACTTTCTCAATGTTCGCAATTATTCATTTTATACGATGGAACAACTGTTGTACTTATATTGTATTTTATGCTTCGGGCGTTGACTTCTATGGCCCTAACTATTCGATTTGGTGGAGCAATGCCCTACAGTGAAGCCTAGAATGCCCGGAACGTAGAAATGACCAGTACTTTCACACTGGTTACAGTTATTCATTTTATAAGATGGAAAAATTGTTGTACTTATATTGTATTTTATCCTTCTGGCGTTGAACTCTAAGTCCCTAGCTATTCGATCTGTTGGAGCAACGCCCTAGTGTGAAACCTAGGTTACCCGGAACGTAGAAATGACCAGTGCTTTCAGACTGGTTGCTGTTATTCGTTTCACACGATGGAAAAGCTGTTATATTTATTTTGCATTTTATGCTTCGGGCGTTGACTTCTAAGGCCCTAGCTATTCCATCTGGTGGAGCAACACCCTAGAGTGCAGCCTAGGTTGCCCGGAACGTAGAAATGACTATTACTTTCACACTGTTTGCAATTATTCATTTTATACGATGGAAAAGCTGTTGTATTTATATTGTATTTTATCCTTCTGGCGTTGAGTTCGAAGTCCCTAGCCATTCGATCTGGTGGAGCAACACCCTAGAGTGAAGCCTAGGTTGCCCGGAACGTAGAAGTGACCATTACTTCCACACTGTTTGCAAATATACATTATATACGGTGGAAAAGCTGTTGTACTTATATTGTAATTTACGCTTCTGGCGTTGACTTCTTAGGCCGTAACTATTTGATCTGGTGGAGCACCCCCTAGAGTGAAGCCTAGGTTGCCCGGAACGTAGCTATGACCATAACCTTCACACAGGTTGCAATTATTCGTTTTATACGGTGTAAAGACTGTTGTATTTTTATTGCATTTTATGCTTCTGGCGTTCACTTCTTAGGCCCTAACTATTCGATCTGGTGGAACAACGCCCTAGGGTGAAGCCTAGGTTGCCCGGAACGTAGTAATGACCATAACTTTTACGCTGGTAGCAGTTATTCGTTTTATACAATGTAAAGACTGTTGTATTTATTTTGTATTTTATGCTTCGGGCATCGACTTCTAAGGCCCTAACTGTTTGATCTGGTGTAGCAACGCCCTAGAGTGAAGCCTAGGCTGCCCGGAACGTAGAAATGACCATAACTTTCACACTGGTTGCTATTATTCGTTTTATACGTTGGAAAAACTGTTATATTTATATTGTATTTTATGCTTCTGGCGTTGACTTCTCAGGCCCTAACTATTCGATCTGGTGGAACAACGCCCTAGAGTGAAGCCTAGGTTGCCTGGAACGTAGAAATGACCACCACTTTCACACGGGTTGCAATTATTCCTGTTATAGGATGGAAAGACTGTTGCATTTTTATTGTATTTTATGCTTCAGGCGTTGACTTCTGAGGCCGTAGCTATTCGATGTGGTGGAAGAACGCCATAGAGTGAAGCCTAGGTTGCCCGGAACGTAGAAATGACCATAGGTTTCATAATGCTTGCAATTAGTCGATTTATACGATGGAAAAACTGTTTTATTTCTATTGTATTTTATGCTTCGAGCATTGACTTCTTAGGCCCTAACACTTCAATCTGGTGGAGCAGCGCCCTACAGTGAAGCCTAGGTTTCCCGGAACGTAGATATGACCATAACCTTCACACAGATTGCAATTATTCGTTTTATATGATGGAAAAGCTGTTCTATTTATTTTGTACTTTATGCTTCGGGCGTTGACTTCTAAGGCCCTAACTATTCGATCTGGTGGAGCAACGCCCTAGAGTGCAGCCTAGGTTGCCCGGAACGTAGAAATGACCATAACTTTCACACTGGTTGCTATCATTCGTTTTATATGATGGAAAAACTGTTGTATTTATATTGTATTTTATGCTTCTGGCGTTGACTTCATAGGCCGTAACTATTCGATCTGGTGGAGCAACGCCCTGGAGTGAAACCTAGGTTGCCCGGAACGTAGAAATGACCATAACTTTCACACAGGTAGCAATTATTCGTTTTATACGATGGAAAAACTGTTCTATTTATTTTGTACTTTATGCCTCGGGCGTTGACTTCTAAGGCCCTAACTATTCGATCTGGTGGAGCAACGCCCTAGAGTGAAGCCTAGGTTGCCCGGTACGTAGAAATGACCATCACTATCAAACTGGTTGCAATTATTTGTTTTATACGATGGAAAAGCTGTTGTATTTATATCGTATTTTATGCTTCTGGCGTTGACTTCTTGGGCCCTAACTATTCCATGTGGTGGAAAAACGCGCTCGGGTAAAGCCAAGATTGCGCGGAACGTAGAAATGACCGTAACTTTCACACTGGTTGCTATCATTCGTTTTATATGATGGAAAAACTGTTGTATTTATATTGTATTTTATGCTTCTGGCGTTGACTTCATAGGCCGTAACTATTCGCTCTGGTGGAGCAACGCCCTGGAGTGAAACCTAGGGTGCCCGGAACGTAGAAATGACCATAACTTTCACACTGGTAGCAATTATTCGTTTTATACGATGGAAAAACTGTTCTATTTATTTTGTACTTTATGCTTCGGGCGTTGACTTCTAAGGCCCTAACTATTCGATCTGGTGGAGCAACGCCCTAGAGTGCAGCCTAGGTTGCCCCGAACGTAGAAATGACCATAACTTTCACACTGGTTGCTATCATTCGTTTTATATGATGGAAAAGCTGTTGTATTTATATCGTATTTTATGCTTCTGGCGTTGACTTCTTAGGCCCTAACTATTCCATCTGGTGGAACAACTCCCTGGGGTGAAGCCTAGGTTGCCCGGAAAGTAGAAATGACCATAACTTACACACTGGTAGCAATTATTCGTTTTATACGATGGAAAAACTGTTCTATTTATTTTGTATTTTATGCCTCGGGCGTTGACTTCTAAGGCCCTAACTATTCGATCTGGTAGAGCAACGCCCTAGAGTGCAGCCTAGGTTGCCCGGAACGTAGAAATGACCATAACTTTCACACTGGTTGCTATCATTCGTTTTATAGGATGGAAAAGCTGTTGTATTTATATCGTATTTTATGCTTCTGGCGTTGACTTCTTAGGCCCTAACTATTCGATCTGGTGGAACAACGCCCTAGAGTGAAACCTAGGTTACCCGGAACGTAGAAATGACAAGTACTTTCATACTGTTTGCAGATATTCCTGTTTTACGATGAAAAAACTTTTGCATCTTTATTGTATTTTATGCTTCTGGCGTTGACTTCTAAGGCCCTAGCTATTCGATCTGTTGGAGCAACGCCCTAGAGTGAAGCCTAGGTTACCCGGAACGTAGAGATGACCATCACTTTCAAACTGGTTGCAATTATTCGTTTTATACGATGGAAAAACTGTTGTATTTATATTGTATTTTATGCTTCTGGCGTTGACTTCTAAGGACCTAACTATTCGATCTGGTGGAGCAACGCCCTACAGTGATGCCTAGGTTGCCCGGAACGTAGATATGACCATAACCTTCACACTGGTTGCAAATTATTCCTGCTATACGATGGAAAAACTGTTGTATCTTTATTGCATTTTATGCTTCGGGCATTGACTTCTAAGGCCCTAGCTATGCAATCTGTTGGAGCAACGCCCTAGGGGGAAGCCTAGGTTGCCCGGAACGTAGAAATGACCATAACTTTCACACTGGTTGCAATTATTCGTTTTATACGATGGAAAAGCTGTTGTATTTATATCGTATTTTATGCTTCTGGAGTTGACTTCTTAGGCCCTAACTATTCCATCTGGTGGAACAACGCCCTAGGGTGAAGTCTAGGTTGCCCGGAAAGTAGAAATGACCATAACTTTCACACTGGTAGCAATTATTCGTTTTATACGATGGAAAAACTGTTGTATTTATATTGTATTTTATGGTTCTGGCGTTGACTTCATAGGCCGTAACTATTCGATCTGGTGGAGCAACGCCCTGGAGTGAAACCTAGGTTGCCCGGAACGTAGAAATGACCTTAACTTTCACACAGGTAGCAATTATTCGTTTTATACGATGGAAAAACTGTTCTATTTATTTTGTACTTTATGCTTCGGGCGTTGACTTCTAAGGCCCTAACTATTCCTTCTGGTGGAACAACGCCCTAGGGTGAAGTCCAGGTTGCCCGGAAAGTAGAAATGACCATAACATTCACACTGGTAGCAATTATTCGTTTTATACGATGGAAAAACTGTTCTATTTATTTTATACTTTATGCGTCGGGCGTTGACTTCTAAGGCCCTAACTATTCGATCTGGTGGAACAACGCCCTAGAGTGAAACCTAGGTTGCCCGGTACGTAGAAATGACCATCACTATCAAACTGGTTGCAATTATTTGTTTTATACGATGGAAAAGCTGTTGTATTTATATCGTATTTTATGCTTCTGGCGTTGACTTCTGAGGCCGTTGCTATTCGATGTGGTGGAAGATCGCCATAGAGGGAAGCCTAGGTAGCCCGGATCGTAGAAATGTCCATATCTTTCACACTGTTTTCAATTTTTCGTTTTATACGATGGAAAAACTGTTTTATTTATTTTGTATTTTACGCTTCGGGCGTTGACTTCTAAGGCCCTACCTATTCGATCTGGTGGAGCAACGCCCTAGAGTGCAGCCTAGGTTGCCCGGAACGTCGAAATGACCATAACTTTCACACTGGTTGCTATCATTCGTTTTATATGGTGCAAAGGCTGTTGTATTTATATCGTATTTTATGCTTCTGGCGTTCACTTCTTAGGCCCTAACTATTCGATCTGGTAGTACAACGCCCTAGGGTGAAGCCTAGGTTCCCCGGAACGTAGAAATGACCATAACTTTTACACTGGCAGCAATTATTCGTCTTATACAATGGAAAAACCGTTCTATTTATTTTGTATTTTATGCTTCGGGCGTTGACGTCTAAGGCCCTAACAGTTTGATCTGTTCGAGCATCGCCGTAGAGTGAAGCCAAGGTTGCCCGGAACGTAGAAATGACCATAACTTTCACACTGGTTGCTATTATTCGTTGTATACGATGGAAAAACTGTTATATTTATATTGTATTTAAGCTTCTGGCGTTGACTTCAGAGGCCGTTGCTATTCGATGTGGTGGAAGATCGCCATAGAGCGAAGCCGAGGTAGCCCGTATCGTAGAAATGACCATAACTTTCACACTGGTTGCTATCATTCGTTTTATAGGATGGAAAAGCTGTTGTATTTATATCGTATTTTATGCTTCTGGCGTTGACTTCTTAGGCCCTAACTATTCGATCTGGTGGAGCAACGCCCTGTGGTGAAGCCTAGGTTGCCCGGAAAGTAGAAATGACCATAACTTACACACTGGTAGCAATTATTAGTTTTATACGATGGAAAGACTGCTCTATTTATTTTGTATTTTATGCCTCGGGCGTTGACTTCTAAGGCCCTAACTATTCGAGCTGGTATAGCAACGCCATAGAGTGCAGCCTAGGTTGCCCGGAACGTAGAAATGACCATAACTTTCACACTGGTTGCTATCATTCGTTTTATAGGATGGAAAAGCTGTTGTATTTATATCGTATTTTATGCTTCTGGCGTTGACTTCTTAGGCCCTAACTATTCGATCTGGTGGAGCAACGCCCTAGAGTGAAGCCTAGGTTGCCCGGTACGGAGAAATGACCATCACTATCAAACTGGTTGCAATTATTTGTTTTATACGATGGAAAAGCTGTTGTATTTATATCGTATTTTATGCTTCTGGCGTTGACTTCTTGGGCCCTAACTATTCCATCTGGTGGAGCAACGCCCTAGGGTAAAGCCAAGATTGCGCGGAACGTAGAAATGACCATAACTTTCACACTGGTTGCTATCATTCGTTTTATATGATGGAAAAACTGTTGTATTTATATTGTATTTTATGCTTCTGGCGTTGACTTCATAGGCCGCAACTATTCGATCTGGTGGAGCAACGCCCTGGAGTGAAACCTAGGTTGCCCGGAACGTAGAAAAGACCATAACTTTCACACAGGTAGCAATTATTCGTTTTATACGATGGAAAAACTGTTCTATTTATTTTGTACTTTATGCCTCGGGCGTTGACTTCTAAGGCCCTAACTATTCGATCTGGTGGAGCAACGCCCTAGAGTGAAGCCTAGGTTGCCCGGTACGTAGAAATGACCATCACTATCAAACTGGTTGCAATTATTTGTTTTATACGATGGAAAAGCTGTTGTATTTATATCGTATTTTATGCTTCTGGCGTTGACTTCTTGGGCCCTAACTATTCCATCTGGTGGAAAAACGCGCTCGGGTAAAGCCAAGATTGCGCGGAACGTAGAAATGACCGTAACTTTCACACTGGTTGCTATCATTCGTTTTATATGATGGAAAAACTGTTGTATTTATATTGTATTTTATGCTTCTGGCGTTGACTTCATAGGCCGTAACTATTCGCTCTGGTGGAGCAACGCCCTGGAGTGAAACCTAGGGTGCCCGGAACGTAGAAATGACCATAACTTTCACACTGGTAGCAATTATTCGTTTTATACGATGGAAAAACTGTTCTATTTATTTTGTACTTTATGCTTCGGGCGTTGACTTCTAAGGCCCTAACTATTCGATCTGGTGGAGCAACGACCTAGAGTGCAGCCTAGGTTGCCCGGAACGTAGAAATGACCATAACTTTCACACTGGTTGCTATCATTCGTTTTATATGATGGAAAAGCTGTTGTATTTATATCGTATTTTATGCTTCTGGCGTTGACTTCTTAGGCCCTAACTATTCCATCTGGTGGAACAACTCCCTGGGGTGAAGCCTAGGTTGCCCGGAAAGTAGAAATGACCATAACTTACACACTGGTAGCAATTATTCGTTTTATACGATGGAAAAACTGTTCTATTTATTTTGTATTTTATGCCTCGGGCGTTGACTTCTAAGGCCCTAACTATTCGATCTGGTAGAGCAACGCCCTAGAGTGCAGCCTAGGTTGCCCGGAACGTAGAAATGACCATAACTTTCACACTGGTTGCTATCATTCGTTTTATAGGATGGAAAAGCTGTTGTATTTATATCGTATTTTATGCTTCTGGCGTTGACTTCTTAGGCCCTAACTATTCGATCTGGTGGAACAACGCCCTAGAGTGAAACCTAGGTTACCCGGAACGTAGAAATGACAAGTACTTTCATACTGTTTGCAGATATTCCTGTTTTACGATGAAAAAACTTTTGCATCTTTATTGTATTTTATGCTTCTGGCGTTGACTTCTAAGGCCCTAGCTATTCGATCTGTTGGAGCAACGCCCTAGAGTGAAGCCTAGGTTACCCGGAACGTAGAGATGACCATCACTTTCAAACTGGTTGCAATTATTCGTTTTATACGATGGAAAAACTGTTGTATTTATATTGTATTTTATGCTTCTGGCGTTGACTTCTAAGGACCTAACTATTCGATCTGGTGGAGCAACGCCCTACAGTGATGCCTAGGTTGCCCGGAACGTAGATATGACCATAACCTTCACACTGGTTGCAAATTATTCCTGCTATACGATGGAAAAACTGTTGTATCTTTATTGCATTTTATGCTTCGGGCATTGACTTCTAAGGCCCTAGCTATGCAATCTGTTGGAGCTACGCGCTAGGGGGAAGCCTAGGTTGCCCGGAACGTAGAAATGACCATAACTTTCACACTGGTTGCAATTATTCGTTTTATACGATGGAAAAGCTGTTGTATTTATATCGTATTTTATGCTTCTGGAGTTGACTTCTAAGGACCTAACTATTCGATCTGGTGGAGCAACGCCCTACAGTGATGCCTAGGTTGCCCGGAACGTAGATATGACCATAACCTTCACACTGGTTGGAAATTATTCCTGCTATACGATGGAAAAACTGTTGTATCTTTATTGCATTTTATGCTTCGGGCATTGACTTCTAAGGCCCTAGCTATGCAATCTGTTGGAGCAACGCCCTAGGGGGAAGCCTAGGTTGCCCGGAACGTAGAAATGACCATAACTTTCACACTGGTTGCAATTATTAGTTTTATACGATGGAAAAGCTGTTGTATTTATATCGTATTTTATGCTTCTGGAGTTGACTTCTTAGGCCCTAACTATTCCATCTGGTGGAACAACGCCCTAGGGTGAAGCCTAGGTTGCCCGGAAAGTAGAAATGACCATAACTTACACACTGGTAGCAATTATTCGTTTTATACGATGGAAAGACTGTTCTATTTATATTGTATTTTATGCTTCTGGCGTTCACTTCTTAGGCCCTAACTATTCGATCTGGTAGAGCAACGCCCTAGGGTGAAGCCTAGGTTGCCCGGAACGTAGAAATGACCATAACTTTCACACTGGTAGCAATTATTCGTTTTATACAATGGAAAAGTTGTTGTATTTATATTGTATTTTATGCTTCTGGTGTTCACTTCTTAGGCCCTAACTGTTTGATCTGGTGGAGCAACGCCCTAGAGTGAAGCCTATTTTGCCCGGAACGTAGAAATGACCATTACTTTCACACTGTTTGCAATTATTACTTTTATAGGATGGAAAAGCTGTTGTATTTATATTGTATTTTATGCTTCTGGCGTTCACTTCTTAGGCCCTAACTATTCGATCTGGTGGAATAGCGCCCTAGGGTGAAGCCAAGGTTGCCCGGAACGTAGAAATGACCATCACTTTCAAACTGGTTGCAATTAATCCTGTTATACGATGGAAAAACTATTGTATTTTTATTGCATTTTATGCTTCGGGCGCTGACTTCTAAGGCCCTAACTATTCAATCTGTTGGAGCAACGCCCCAGAGTGAAGCCTAGGTTACCCGGAACGTAGAAATGACCATCACTTTCACACTGGTTGCAATTATTCGTTTTATACGATGGAAAAGCTGTTGTATTTATATCGTATTTTATGCTTCTGGCGTTGACTTCTTAGGCCCTAACTATTCCATCTGGTGGAACAACGCCCTAGGGTGAAGTCTAGGTTGCCCGGAAAGTAGAAATGACCATAACTTTCACACTGGTAGCAATTATTCGTTTTATACGATGGAAAAACTGTTCTATTGATTTTATACTTTATGCCTCGGGCGTTGACTTCTAAGGCCCTAACTATTCGATCTGGTGGAGCAACGCCCTAGAGTGATGCCTAGGTTGCCCGGTACGTAGAAATGACCATCACTATCAAACTGGTTGCAATTATTGGTTTTATACGATGGAAAAGCTGTTGTATTTATACCGTATTTTATGCTTCTGGCGTTGACTTCTTAGGCCCTAACTATTCCATCTGGTGGAACAACGCCCTAGGGTGAAGCCTAGGTTGCCCGGAAAGCAGAAATGACCATAACTTTCACACTGGTAGCAATTATTCGTTTTATACGATGGAAGAACTGTTCTATTTATTTTGTACTTTATGCTTCGGGCGTTGACTTCTAAGGCCCTAACTATTCGATCTGGTGGAGCAACGCCCTAGAGTGAAGCCTAGGTTGTCCGGTACGTAGAAATGACCATCACTATCAAACTGGTTGCAATTATTTGTTTTATACGATGGAAAAGCTGTTGTATTTATATTGTATTTTATGCTTTTGCCGTTGACTTCTTAGGCCCTAACTATTCCATCTGGTGGAACAACGCCCTAGGGTGAAGCCTAGGTTCCCCGGAACGTAGAAATGACCATAACTTTTACACTGGCAGCAATTATTCGTTTTATACAATCGAAAAACCGTTCTATTTATTTTGTATTTTATGCTTCTGGCGTTCACTTCTTAGGCCCTAGCTATTCGATGTGGTGGAATAACGCCGTAGAGTGAAGCCTAGGTTGCCCGGAACGTAGAAATGACCATTACTTTCACACTGCTTGCAATTATTCGTTTTATACGATGGAAAAACTGTTGCATCTTTATCGTATTTTACGCTTCTGGCGTTGACTTCTTAGGCCGTAACTATCCGAACTGGTGGAGCAACGCCCTGGAGTTAAACCTGGGTTGCCCGGAACGTAGAAATGACCACTACTATCACACTGGTTGCAAATTATTCCTGCTATACGATGGAAAAACTGTTGTATTTTTATTGCATTTTATGCGTCTGGCGTTCACTTCTTAGGCCCTAACTATTCTATCTGGTGGAACAACGCCCTAGGGTGAAGCCTAGGTTGCCCGGAACGTAGAAATGACCATAGCTTTTACACTCGTAGCAATTATTCGTTTTATACAATGGAAAAACCGTTCTATTTATTATGTATTTTATGCTTCGGGCGTTGACTTCTAAGGCCCTAACTATTCAATCTGTTGGAGCAAAGCCCTAGGGTGAAGCCTAGGTTGCTCGGAAAGTAGAAATGACCATAAGTTTCATACTGGTTGCAATTATTCGTTTTATACGATGGAAAAACTGTTGTATTTATATTGTATTTTATGCTTCTGGCGTTGACTTCTTAGGCACTAATTATTCGATCTGGTGGAACAACGCCGTAGAGTAAAGCCCAGGTTGCTCGGAACGTAGAAATGACCATAACTTTCACACTGGTAGCAATTATTCGTTTTATACATTGGAAAAACTGTTCTATTTATATTGTATTTTATGCTTTTGGCGTTGACTACTTAGGCCCTAACTATTCGATCTTGTGGAACAACGCCCTAGAGTGAAGCCTAGGTTGCCTGGAACGTAGAAATGACCATCACTTTCACACGGGTTGCAATTATTCGCTTTATACGATGGAAAAACTGTTGCATCTTCATCGTATTTTATGCTTCTGGCGTTGACTTCTTAGGCCCTAACTATTCGATCTTGTGGAACAACGCCCTAGAGTGAAGCCTAGGTTGCCCGGAACGTAGAAATGACCATAACTTTCATACTGGTTATAATTATTTGTTTTATACGATGGAAAAGCTGTTGTATTTATATCGTATTTTATGCTTCTGGCGTTGACTTCTTAGGCCCTAACTATTCCATCTGGTGGAACATCGCCCTAGAGTAAAGCCCAGGTTGCGCGGAACGTAGAAATGACCATAACTTTCACACTGGTAGCAATTATTCGTTTTATACATTGGAAAAACTGTTCTATTTATATTGTATTTTATGCTTCTGGCGTTGACTACTTAGGCCCTAACTATTCGATCTTGTGAAACAACGCCCTAGAGTGAAGCCCAGGTTGCCTGGAACGTAGAAATGGCCATCACTTTCACATGGGTTGCAATTATTCCTGTTATTGGATCGAAAGACTGTTGTATGTTTATTGTATTTTATTCTCCTGGTGTTGACTTCTTAGGCCCTAAGTATTCGATTTGGTGGAACAACGCCGTAGAGTGAAGCGTAGGTTGCCCGGAACGTAGAAATGACCATTACTTTCACACTGTTTGCAATTATTCCTTTTATACGATGGAACAGCTGTTGTATTTATATCGTATTTTATGCTTCTGGCGTTGACTTCTAAGGTCCTAACTATTCGATCTGGTGGAGCAACGCCCTAGAGTGAAGCCTAGGTTGCTCGGAATGTAGAAATGACCATAAGTTGCGAACTGGTTGCAATTATTCGTTTTATACGATGGAAAAACTGTTGCATCTTTATCGTATTTTATGCTTCTGGCGTTGACTTCTTAGGCCGCAACTATCCGATCTGGTGGAGCAACGCCCTGGAGTTAAACCTGGGTTGCCCGGAACGTAGAAATGACCACTACTACCACACTGGTTGCAAATTATTCCTGCTATACGATGGAAAAGCTGTTGTACTTTTATTGCATTTTATGCGTCTGGCGTTCACTTCTTAGGCCCTAACTATTCGATCTGGTGGAACGACGCCCTAGGGTGAAGCCTAGGTTGCCCGGAAAGTAGAAATGACCATAACTTTCACACTGGTAGCAATTATTCGTTTTATACGATGGAAAAACTGTTGTATTTATTTTGTATTTTATGCTTCGGGCGTTGACTTCTAAGGCCCTAACTATTCGATCTGGTAGAGCAATGCCCTAGAGTGAAGCCTAGGTTGCCCGGTACGTAGAAATGACCATAAGTTTCATACTGGTTGCAATTATTCGTTTTATACGATGGAAATACTGTTGTATTTATATTGTATTTTATGCTTCTGGCGTTGACTTCTCCGGCCCTAATTATTCGATCTGGTGGAACAACGCCGTAGAGTGAAGCCTAGGTTGCCCGAACGTAGAAATGACCATTATTTTCACACTGTTTGCAATTATTCCTTTTATACGATGGAACAGCTGTTGTATTTATATCGTATTTTATGCTTCTGGCGTTGACTTCTAAGGTCCTAACTATTCGATCTGGTGGAGCAACGCCCTAGAGTAAAGCCCAGGTTGCGCGGAACGTAGAAATGACCATAACTTTCACACTGGTAGCAATTATTCGTTTTATACATTGGAAAAACTGTTCTATTTATATTGTATTTTATGCTTCTGGCGTTGACTACTTAGGCCCTAACTATTCGATCTTGTGGGACAACGCCCTAGAGTGAAGCCTAGGTTGCCCGGAACGTAGAAATGACCATTACTTTCACACTGTTTGCAATTATTCCTTTTATACGATGGAACAGCTGTTGTATTTATATCGTATTTTATGCTTCTGGCGTTGACTACTTAGGCCCTAACTATTCGATCTTGTGAAACAACGCCCTAGAGTGAAGCCTAGGTTGCCTGGAACGTAGAAATGGCCATCACTTTCACATGGGTTGCAATTATTCCTGTTATTGGATGGAAAGACTGTTGTATGTTTATTGTATTTTATTCTCCTGGTGTTGACTTCTTAGGCCCTAAGTATTCGATTTGGTGGAACAACGCCGTAGAGTGAAGCCTAGGTTGCCCGGAAAGCAGAAATGACCATAACTTTCACACTGGTAGCAATTATTCGTTTTATACGATGGAAAAACTGTTCTATTTATTTTGTACTTTATGCTTCGGGCGTTGACTTCTAAGGCCCTAACTATTCGATCTGGTGGAGCAACGCCCTAGAGTGAAGCCTAGGTTGTCCGGTACGTAGAAATGACCATCACTATCAAACTGGTTGCAATTATTTGTTTTATACGATGGAAAAGCTGTTGTATTTATATTGTATTTTATGCTTTTGCCGTTGACTTCTTAGGCCCTAACTATTCCATCTGGTGGAACAACGCCCTAGGGTGAAGCCTAGGTTCCCCGGAACGTAGAAATGACCATAACTTTTACACTGGCAGCAATTATTCGTTTTATACAATCGAAAAACCGTTCTATTTATTTTGTATTTTATGCTTCTGGCGTTCACTTCTTAGGCCCTAACTATTCGATGTGGTGGAATAACGCCGTAGAGTGAAGCCTAGGTTGCCCGGAACGTAGAAATGACCATTACTTTCACACTGCTTGCAATTATTCGTTTTATACGATGGAAAAACTGTTGCATCTTTATCGTATTTTACGCTTCTGGCGTTGACTTCTTAGGCCGTAACTATCCGATCTGGTGGAGCAACGCCCTGGAGTTAAACCTGGGTTGCCCGGAACGTAGAAATGACCACTACTATCACACTGGTTGCAAATTATTCCTGCTATACGATGGAAAAACTGTTGTATTTTTATTGCATTTTATGCGTCTGGCGTTCACTTCTTAGGCCCTAACTATTCTATCTGGTGGAACAACGCCCTAGGGTGAAGCCTAGGTTGCCCGGAACGTAGAAATGACCATAGCTTTTACACTCGTAGCAATTATTCGTTTTATACAATGGAAAAACCGTTCTATTTATTATGTATTTTATGCTTCGGGCGTTGACTTCTAAGGCCCTAACTATTCAATCTGTTGGAGCAAAGCCCTAGGGTGAAGCCTAGGTTGCTCGGAAAGTAGAAATGACCATAAGTTTCATACTGGTTGCAATTATTCGTTTTATACGATGGAAAAACTGTTGTATTTATATTGTATTTTATGCTTCTGGCGTTGACTTCTTAGGCACTAATTATTCGATCTGGTGGAACAACGCCGTAGAGTAAAGCCCAGGTTGCTCGGAACGTAGAAATGACCATAACTTTCACACTGGTAGCAATTATTCGTTTTATACATTGGAAAAACTGTTCTATTTATATTGTATTTTATGCTTTTGGCGTTGACTACTTAGGCCCTAACTATTCGATCTTGTGGAACAACGCCCTAGAGTGAAGCCTAGGTTGCCTGGAACGTAGAAATGACCATCACTTTCACACGGGTTGCAATTATTCGCTTTATACGATGGAAAAACTGTTGCATCTTCATCGTATTTTATGCTTCTGGCGTTGACTTCTTAGGCCCTAACTATTCGATCTTGTGGAACAACGCCCTAGAGTGAAGCCTAGGTTGCCCGGAACGTAGAAATGACCATAACTTTCATACTGGTTATAATTATTTGTTTAATACGATGGAAAAGCTGTTGTATTTATATCGTATTTTATGCTTCTGGCGTTGACTTCTTAGGCCCTAACTATTCCATCTGGTGGAACATCGCCCCAGAGTAAAGCCCAGGTTGCGCGGAACGTAGAAATGACCATAACTTTCACACTGGTAGCAATTATTCGTTTTATACATTGGAAAAACTGTTCTATTTATATTGTATTTTATGCTTCTGGCGTTGACTACTTAGGCCCTAACTATTCGATCTTGTGAAACAACGCCCTAGAGTGAAGCCTAGGTTGCCTGGAACGTAGAAATGGCCATCACTTTCACATGGGTTGCAATTATTCCTGTTATTGGATGGAAAGACTGTTGTATGTTTATTGTATTTTATTCTCCTGGTGTTGACTTCTTAGGCCCTAAGTATTCGATTTGGTGGAACAACGCCGTAGAGTGAAGCGTAGGTTGCCCGGAACGTAGAAATGACCATTACTTTCACACTGTTTGCAATTATTCCTTTTATACGATGGAACAGCTGTTGTATTTATATCGTATTTTATGCTTCTGGCGTTGACTTCTAAGGTCCTAACTATTCGATCTGGTGGAGCAACGCCCTAGAGTGAAGCCTAGGCTGCTCGGAATGTAGAAATGACCATAAGTTGCGAACTGGTTGCAATTATTCGTTTTATACGATGGAAAAACTGTTGCATCTTTATCGTATTTTATGCTTCTGGCGTTGACTTCTTAGGCCGTAACTATCCGATCTGGTGGAGCAACGCCCTGGAGTTAAACCTGGGTTGCCCGGAACGTAGAAATGACCACTACTATCACACTGGTTGCAAATTATTCCTGCTATACGATGGAAAAGCTGTTGTATTTTTATTGCATTTTATGCGTCTGGCGTTCACTTCTTAGGCCCTAACTATTCGATCTGGTGGAACGACGCCCTAGGGTGAAGCGTAGGTTGCCCGGAAAGTAGAAATGACCATAACTTTCACACTGGTAGCAATTATTCGTTTTATACGATGGAAAAACTGTTGTATTTATTTTGTATTTTATGCTTCGGGCGTTGACTTCTAAGGCCCTAACTATTCGATCTGGTAGAGCAATGCCCTAGAGTGAAGCCTAGGTTGCCCGGTACGTAGAAATGACCATAAGTTTCATACTGGTTGCAATTATTCGTTTTATACGATGGAAAAACTGTTGTATTTATATTGTATTTTATGCTTCTGGCGTTGACTTCTCCGGCCCTAATTATTCGATCTGGTGGAACAACGGCGTAGAGTGAAGCCTAGGTTGCCCGAACGTAGAAATGACCATTATTTTCACACTGTTTGCAATTATTCCTTTTATACGATGGAACAGCTGTTGTATTTATATCGTATTTTATGCTTCTGGCGTTGACTTCTAAGGTCCTAACTATTCGATCTGGTGGAGCAACGCCCTAGAGTAAAGCCCAGGTTGCGCGGAACGTAGAAATGACCATAACTTTCACACTGGTAGCAATTATTCGTTTTATACATTGGAAAAACTGTTCTATTTATATTGTATTTTATGCTTCTGGCGTTGACTACTTAGGCCCTAACTATTCGATCTTGTGGGACAACGCCCTAGAGTGAAGCCTAGGTTGCCCGGAACGTAGAAATGACCATTACTTTCACACTGTTTGCAATTATTCCTTTTATACGATGGAACAGCTGTTGTATTTATATCGTATTTTATGCTTCTGGCGTTGACTACTTAGGCCCTAACTATTCGATCTTGTGAAACAACGCCCTAGAGTGAAGCCTAGGTTGCCTGGAACGTAGAAATGGCCATCACTTTCACATGGGTTGCAATTATTCCTGTTATTGGATGGAAAGACTGTTGTATGTTTATTGTATTTTATTCTCCTGGTGTTGACTTCTTAGGCCCTAAGTATTCGATTTGGTGGAACAACGCCGTAGAGTGAAGCGTAGGTTGCCCGGAACGTAGAAATGACCATTACTTTCACACTGTTTGCAATGATTCCTTTTATACGATGGAACAGCTGTTGTATTTATATCGTATTTTATGCTTCTGGCGTTGACTTCTAAGGTCCTAACTATTCGATCTGGTGGAGCAACGCCCTAGAGTGAAGCCTAGGTTGCTCGGAATGTAGAAATGACCATAAGTTGCGAACTGGTTGCAATTATTCGTTTTATACGATGGAAAAACTGTTGCATCTTTATCGTATTTTATGCTTCTGGCGTTGACTTCTTAGGCCGTAACTATCCGATCTGGTGGAGCAACGCCCTGGAGTTAAACCTGGGTTGCCCGGAACGTAGAAATGACCACTACTATCACACTGGTTGCAAATTATTCCTGCTATACGATGGAAAAGCTGTTGTATTTTTATTGCATTTTATGCGTCTGGCGTTCACTTCTTAGGCCCTAACTATTCGATCTGGTGGAACGACGCCCTAGGGTGAAGCCTAGGTTGCCCGGAACGTAGAAATGACCATAACTTTCGCACTGGTTGCAATTATTTGTTTTATACGATGGAAAAGCTGTTGTATTTATATCGTATTTTATGCTTCTGGCGTTCACTTCTTAGGCCCTAACTATTCGATGTGGTGGAACAACGCCGTAGAGTGAAGCCTAGGTTGCCCGGAACGTAGAAATGACCATTACTTTCACACTGCTTGCAATTATTCGTTTTATACGATGGAAAAACTGTTGCATCTTTATCGTATTTTACGCTTCTGGCGTTGACTTCTTAGGCCGTAACTATCCGATCTGGAGGAGCAACGCCCTGGAGTTAAACCTGGGTTGCCCGGAACGTAGAAATGACCACTACTATCACACTGGTTGCAAATTATTCCTGCTATACGATGGAAAAACTGTTGTATTTTTATTGCATTTTATGCGTCTGGCGTTCACTTCTTAGGCCCTAACTATTCTATCTGGTGGAACAACGCCCTAGGGTGAATCCTAGGTTGCCCGGAACGTAGAAATGACCATAGCTTTTACACTCGTAGCAATTATTCGTTTTATACAATGGAAAAACCATTCTATTTATTATGTATTTTATGCTTCGGGCGTTGACTTCTAAGGCCCTAACTATTCAATCTGTTGGAGCAAAGCCCTAGGGTGAAGCCTAGGTTCCTCGGAAAGTAGAAATGACCATAAGTTTCATACTGGTTGCAATTATTCGTTTTATACGATGGAAAAACTGTTGTATTTATATTGTATTTTATGCTTTTGGCGTTGACTACTTAGGCCCTAACTATTCGATCTTGTGGAACAACGCCCTAGAGTGAAGCCTAGGTTGCCTGGAACATAGAAATGACCATAACTTTCACACTGGTTGCTATCATTCGTTTTATATGATTGAAAAACTGTTGTATTTATATTGTATTTCATGCTTCTGGCGTTCACATCTTAGGCCCTAACTATTCGATCTGGTGGAACAACGGCCTAGGGTGAAGCCTAGGTTGCTCGGAATGTAGAAATGACCATAACTTTCACACTGATTGCAATTATTCTTTTTATACGATGGAAAAACTGTTGCATCTTCATCGTATTTTATGCTTCTGGCGTTGACTTCTTAGGCGCTAACTATTCGATCTGGTGGAGCAATGCCTCAGAGTTAAGTCTAGGATGCCCGAAACGCTGAAATGATCATTACTTTCACGCTTGTTGCAATTATTCCTGTTATACGATGAAAGGACCGTTGTATTTATATTGTATTTAAGCTTCTGGCGTTGTCTTCTGAGGCCCTTGCTATTCGATGTGGTGGAAGAACGCCATAGAGTGAAACCTAGGTAGCCCGGCTCGTAGAAATGTCCATATCTTTCACACTGTTTGCAATTTTTCGTTTTATACGATGGAAAAACTGTTTTATTTATTTTGTATTTTATGCTTCGGTCGTTGACTTCTAAGGCCCTAACTATTCGATCTGGTGGAGCAACGCCCTAGAGTGCAGCATAGATTGCCCGGAACATAGAAATGACCATAACTTTCACACTGGTTGCTATCATTCGTTTTATATGATTGAAAAACTGTTGTATTTATATTGTATTTCATGCATCTGGCGTTCACTTCTTAGGCCCTAACTATTCGATCTGGTGGAACAACGGCCTAGGGTGAAGTCTAGGTTGCCCGGAACGTAGAAATGACCATCCCTTTCACACGGGTTGCAATTATTCCTGTTATAGGATGGAAAGACTGTTGTATTTTTATTGTATTTTATACTTCAGGCGTTGACTTCTGAGGCCGTAGCTATACGATGTGGTGGAGGAACGCCATACAGTGAAGCCTAGGTTGCCCGGAACGTACAAATGGCTATAACTTTTACACTGGTAGCAATTATTCGTTTTATACGATGGAAAAGCTGTTATATTTATATTGTATTTTATGCTTCGGGCGTTGACTTCTATGGCCCTAACTATTCGATATGGTGGAGCGACGCCCTAGAGTGCAGCCTAGATTGCCCGGAACGTAGAAATGACCATAACTTTCACACTGGTTGCTATCATTCGTTTTATATGATTGAAAAACTGTTGCATTTATATTGTATTTCATGCTTCTGGCGTTCACTTCTTAGGCCCTAACTATTCGATCTGGTGGAACAACGGTCTAGGGTGAAGTCTAGGTTGCCCGGAACGTAGAAATGACCATAACTTTTACACTGGTAGCAATTATTCGTTTTATACAATGGAAAAACTGTTCTATTTATTTTGTATTTAATGCTTCGGGCTTTGACTTCTAAGGCCCTAACTGTTTGATCTGGTGGAGCAACGCCCTAGAGTGAAGCCTAGGTTGCCTGGAACGTAGAAATGACCATCCCTTTCACACGGGTTGCAATTATTCCTGTTATGGGATGGAAAGACTGTTGTATTTTTATTGTATTTTATACTTCAGGCGTTGACTTCTGAGGCCGTAGCTATACGATGTGGTGGAGGAACGCCATACAGTGAAGCCTAGGTTGCCCGGAACGTACAAATGGCTATAACTTTTACACTGGTAGCAATTATTCGTTTTATACGATGGAAAAGCTGTTATATTTATATTGTATTTTATGCTTCGGGCGTTGACTTCTATGGCCCTAACTATTCGATATGGTGGAGCAACGCCCTAGAGTGCAGCCTAGATTGCCCGGAACGTAGAAATGACCATAACTTTCACACTGGTTGCTATCATTCGTTTTATGTGAAGGAAAAACTGTTGTATTTATATGGTATTTTATGCTTCTGTCGTTCACTTCATAGGCCCTAACTATTCGATCTGGTGGAACAACGGCCTAGGGTGAAGCCTAGGTTGCCCAGAACGTAGAAATGACCATCCCTTTCACACGGGTAGCAATTATTCCTGTTATAGGATGGAAAGACTGTTGTATTTTTATTGTATTTTATACTTCAGTCGCTGACTTCTGTGGCCGTAGCTATACGATGTGGTGGAAGAACGCCATACAGTGAAGCCTAGGTTGCCCGGAACGTACAAATGGCTATAACTTTTACACTGGTAGCAATTATTCGTTTTATACGATGGAAAAGCTGTTATATTTATATTGTATTTTCTGCTTCGGGCGTTGACTTCTAAGGCCCTAACTATTCAATCTGTTGGAGCAACGCCCTAGGGTGAAGCCTAGGTTGCTCGGAAAGTTGAAATGACCATAAGTTTCATACTGGTTGCAATTATTCGTTTTATACGATGGAAAAACTGTTGTATTTATATTGTATTTTATGCTTCTGGCGTTGACTTCTAAGGCCCTAATTATTCGATTTGGTGGAGCAATGCCTCAGAGTTAAGTCTAGGATGCCCGAAACGCCGAAATGATAATTACTTTCACGCTTGTTGCAATTATTCCTGTTATACGATGAAAAGACTGTTGTATTTTTATTGTATTTTATGCTTCAGGCGTGGACTTCTGAGGCCGTAGCTATTCGATGTGGTGGAAGAACGCCATACAGTGAAGCCTAGGTTGCCCGGAACGTAGAAATGACCACTACTTTCACACTGTTTGCAATTATTCATTTAATACGATGGAAATGCTGTTGTATTTATATCGTATTTTATGCAACGGGCGTTGACTTCTAAGGCCCTAGCTATTCGACCTGGAGGAGCAACGCCCTAGAGTGAAACCTAGGTTGCCCGGAACCTAGAAATGACCATTACATTCACACTGGTTGCAATTATTCCTGTTATACGATGGAAAAACTGTTGTATTTTTGTTGTATTCTATGCTTCTGGCGTTTAATTCTAAGTCGCTAGCTATTTGATCTGGTGGAGCAACGACCTAGAGTGAAGCCTAGGTTGCCCGGAACGTAGAAATGACAATTACTTTCACACTGTTTGCTATTATTCATTTTGTACGATGGAAAAGCTGTTGTATTTATATTGTATTTTATCCTTCTGGCGTTGACTTCTAAGGCCGTAGCTATTAGATGTGGTGGAGCAACGCCCTAGAGTGACGCCTAGGTTGCCCGGAACGTAGAAATGACCATTACTTTTACAATGTTTGCAACTATTCATTTTATAGGATGGAAAAACTGTTGTACTTATATTGTATTTTATTCTTATGGCGTTGAATTCTAAGTCCTTAGCTATTACATCTCGTGGAACAACGCCCTACGGTAAAGCCCAGGTTGCGCGGAACGTAGAAATGACCATAACTTTCACACTGGTAGCAATTTTTCGTTTTATACGATGGAAAAACTGTTTTATTTATTTTGTACTTTATGCTTTGAGCGTTGACTTCTAAGGCCCTAACTATTCGATCTGGTGGAGCAACGCCCTAGAGTGAAGCCTAGGTTGCCCGGAACGTGGAAATGACCATAACTTTCACACTGGTAGCAATTATTCGTTTTATACGATGGAAAAACTGTTGTATTTATATTGTATTTTATGCTTCTGGCGTTCACTTCTTAGGCCCTAACTGTTTGATCTGGTGGAGCAACGCCCTAGAGTGAAGCCTAGGTTGCCCGGAACGTAGAAAGGACCATTACTTTCATACTGTTTGCAATTATTCCTTTTATACGATGGAAAAGCTGTTGTATTTATAATGTATTTTATGCTTCTGGCGTTCACTTCTTAGGCCCTAACTATTCGATCTGGTGGAACAACGCCCTAGGGTGAAGCCAAGGTTGCCCGGAACGTAGAAATGACCATCACTTTCCAACTGGTTGCAATTAATCCAGTTATACGGTGGAAAAACTGTTGTATTTTTATTGCATTTTATGCTTCGGGCGCTGACTTCTAAGGCCCTAACTATTCAATCTGTTCGAGCAACGCCCTAGAGTGAAGCCTAGGTTACCCGGAACGTAGAAATGACCATCACTTTCAAACTGGTTGCAATTATTCGTTTTATACGATGGAAAAACTGTTGTATTTATATTGTACTTTATGCTTCTGGCGTTGACTTCTAAGGACCTAACTATTCGATCTGGTGGAGCAACGCCCTACAGTGATGCCTAGGTTGCCCGGAACGTAGATATGACCATAACCTTCACACTGGTTGCAAATTATTCTTGGCATACGATGGAAAAGCTGTTGTATTTTTATTGCATTTTATGCATCGGGCATTGACTTCTAAGGCCCTAGCTATGCAATCTGTTAGAGCATCGCCCTAGGGGGAAGCCTAGGTTGCCCGGAACGTAGAAATGACCATAACTTTCACACTGGTTGCAATTATTCGTTTTATACGATGGAAAAGCTGTTGTATTTATATCGTATTTTATGCTTCTGGCGTTGACTTCTTAGGCCCTAACTATTCCATCTGGCGGAACAACGCCCTAGGGTGAAGTCTAGGTTCCCCGGAAAGTAGAAAGGACCATAACTTTCACACTGGTTGCAATTATTCGTTTTATACGATGGAAAAGCTGTTGTATTTATATCGTATTTTATGCTTCTGGCGTTGACTTCTTAGGCTCTAACTATTCCATCTGGTGGAACATCGCCCTAGGGTAAAGCCAAGATTGCGCGGAACGTAGAAGTGACCATAACTTTCACACTGGTTGCTATCATTCGTTTTATATGATGGAAAAACTGTTGTATTTATATTGTATTTTATGCTTCTGGCGTTGACTTCATAGGCCGTAACTATTCGATCTGGTGGAGCAACGCCCTGGAGTGAAACCTAGGTTGCCCGGAACGTAGAAATGACCAAAACTTTCACACTGGCAGCAATTATTCGTTTTATACAATGGAAAAACCGTTCTATTGATTTTGTATTTTATGCTTCGGGCGTTGACTTCCAAGGCCCTAACTGTTTGATCTGGTGGAGCATCGCCGTATAGTGAAGCCTAGGTTGCCCGGAACGTAGAAATGACCATAACTTTTACACTGGCAGCAATTATTCGTTTTATACAATGGAAAAACCGTTCTATTTATTTTGTATTTTATGCTTCCGGCGTTGACTTCTAAGGCGCTAACTGTTTGATCTGGTGGAGCATCGCCGTAGAGAGAAGCCTATGTTGCTCGGAACGTAGAAATGACCATATCTTTCACACTGATTGCTATTATTCGTTTTATACGATGGAAAAACTGTTATATTTATATTGTATTTAAGCTTCTGGCGTTGACTTCTGAGGCCGTTGCTATTCGATGTGGTGGAAGAACGCCATAGAGTGAAGCCTATGTAGCCCGGATCGTAGAAATGTCCATATCTTTCACACTGTTTGCAATTTTTCGTTTTATACGATGGAAAGACTGTTTTATTTATTTTGTATTTTATGCTTCGGGCGTTGACTTCTAAGGCCCTAACTATTCGATCTGGTGGAGCAACGCCCTAGAGTGCAGCCTAGGTTGCCCGAAACGTAGAAATGACCATAACTTTCACACTGGTTGCTATCATTCGTTTTATATGATGGAAAAGCTGTTGTATTTATATCGTATTTTATGCTTCTGGCGTTGACTTCTTAGGCCGTAACTATCCGATCTGGTGGAACAACGCCCTGGAGTGAAACCTGGGTTGCCCGGAAAATAGAAATGACCACTACTATCACACTGGTTGCAAATTATTCCTGCTATACGATGGAAAAACTGTTGTATTTTTATTGCATTTTATGCTTCTGGCGTTCACTTCTTAGGCCCTAACTATTCGACCTGGTGGAACAACGGCCTAGGGTGAAGCCTAGGTTGCCCGGAACGTAGAAATGACCATAACTTTCACACTGGTTGCAATTATTTGTATTATACGATGGAAAAGCTGTTGTATTCATATCGTATTTTATGCTTCTCGCGTTCACTTCTTAGGCCCTAACTATTCGACCTGGTGGAACAACGGCCTAGGGTGAAGCCTAGGTTGCCCGGAACGTAGAAATGACCATAGCTTTTACACTCGTAGCAATTATTCGTTTTAAACAATGGAAAAACCGTTCTATTTATTTTGTAGTTTATGCTTCTGGCGTTGACTTCTTAGGCCCTAACTATTCAATCTGTTGGAGCAAAGCCCTATGGTGAAGCCTAGGTTGCTCGGAAAGGAGAAATGACCATCATTTTCACACGGGTTGCAATTATTCGTGTTATAGAATGTTAAGACTGTTGTATTTTTATTGCATTTTATGCATCTGGCGTTCACTTCTTAGGCCCTAACTATTCGATCTGGAGGAACAACGGCCTAGGGTGAAGCCTACGTTGCCCGGAACGTAGAAATGACCATAAGTTCCACACTGGTTTCAAATATCCGTTTTATACGATGTAAAAGCTGTTGTATTTATATCGTATTTTATGCTTCTGACGTTGACTTCTTAGGCCCTAACTACTCGACCTGGAGGAGCAACGCCCTAGAGTGAAACCTAGGTTGCCCGGAACCTAGAAATGACCATTACATTCACACTGGTTGCAATTATTCCTGTTATACGATGGAAAAGCTGTTGTATTTTTATTGTATTCTATGCTTCTGGCGTTTAATGCTAAGTCGTTAGCTATTTGATCTGGTGGAGCAACGACCTAGAGTGAAGCCTAGGTTGCCCGAACGTAGAAATGACCATTACTTTCACCCTGTTTGCAATTATTCCTTTTACACGATGGAAAAGCTGTTGTATTTATATCGTATTTTATGCTTCTGGCGTTGACTTCTAAGGACCTAACTATTTGATCTGGTGGAGCAACGCCCTAGAGTGAAGCCTAGGTTGCTCGGAATGTAGAAATGACCATAACTTTCACACTGATTGCAATTATTCGTTTTATACGATGGAAAAACTGTTGCATCTTCATCGTATTTTATGCTTCTGGCGTTGACTTCTTAGGCCGTAACTATTCGATCTGGTGGAGCAACGCCCTGGAGTGAAACATGGGTTGGCCGGAACGTAGAAATGACCACTACTATCACACTGGTTGCAAATTATTCCTGCTATACGATGGAAAAACTGTTGCATTTTTATTGAATTTTATGCTTCAGGCGTGGACTTCTGAGGCCGTAGCTATTCGATGTGGTGGAAGAACGCCATACACTGAAGCCTAGGTTGCCCGGAACGTAGAAATGACCATAAGTTTCATACTGGTTGCAATTATTCGTTTTATACGATGGAAAAACTGCTGTATTTATATTGTATTTTATGCTTCTGGCGTTGACTACTTAGGCACTAACTATTCGATCTTGTGGAACAACGCCCTAGAGTGAAGCCTAGGTTGCCTGGAACGTAGAAATGATCACTACTTTCACGCTTGTTGCAATTATTCCTGTTATGCGATGAAAAGACTGTTGTATTTTTATTGTATTTTATACTTCAGGCGTGGACTTCTGAGGCCGTAGCTATTCGATGTGGTGGAAGAACGCCATACAGTGAAGCCTAGGTTGCCCGGAACGTAGAAATGACCACTACTTTCACACTGCTTGCAATTATTCATTTAATACGATGGAAAATCTGTTTTATTTATTTTGTATTTTATGCTTCGGGCGTTGACTTCTAAGGCCCTAACTATTCGATCTGGTGGAGCAACGCCCTAGAGTGCAGCATAGATTGCCCGGAACATAGAAATGACCATAACTTTCACACTGGTTGCTATCATTCGTTTTATATGATTGAAAAACTGTTGTATTTATATTGTATTTCATGCATCTGGCGTTCACTTCTTAGGCCCTAACTATTCGATCTGGTGGAACAACGGCCTAGGGTGAAGTCTAGGTTGCCCGGAACGTAGAAATGACCATCCCTTTCACACGGGTTGCAATTATTCCTGTTATAGGATGGAAAGACTGTTGTATTTTTATTGTATTTTATACTTCAGGCGTTGACTTCTGAGGCCGTAGCTATACGATGTGGTGGAGGAACGCCATACAGTGAAGCCTAGGTTGCCCGGAACGTACAAATGGCTATAACTTTTACACTGGTAGCAATTATTCGTTTTATACGATGGAAAAGCTGTTATATTTATATTGTATTTTATGCTTCGGGCGTTGACTTCTATGGCCCTAACTATTCGATATGGTGGAGCGACGCCCTAGAGTGCAGCCTAGATTGCCCGGAACGTAGAAATGACCATAACTTTCACACTGGTTGCTATCATTCGTTTTATATGATTGAAAAACTGTTGCATTTATATTGTATTTCATGCTTCTGGCGTTCACTTCTTAGGCCCTAACTATTCGATCTGGTGGAACAACGGTCTAGGGTGAAGTCTAGGTTGCCCGGAACGTAGAAATGACCATAACTTTTACACTGGTAGCAATTATTCGTTTTATACAATGGAAAAACTGTTCTATTTATTTTGTATTTAATGCTTCGGGCTTTGACTTCTAAGGCCCTAACTGTTTGATCTGGTGGAGCAACGCCCTAGAGTGAAGCCTAGGTTGCCTGGAACGTAGAAATGACCATCCCTTTCACACGGGTTGCAATTATTCCTGTTATAGGATGGAAAGACTGTTGTATTTTTATTGTATTTTATACTTCAGGCGTTGACTTCTGAGGCCGTAGCTATACGATGTGGTGGAGGAACGCCATACAGTGAAGCCTAGGTTGCCCGGAACGTACAAATGGCTATAACTTTTACACTGGTAGCAATTATTCGTTTTATACGATGGAAAAGCTGTTATATTTATATTGTATTTTATGCTTCGGGCGTTGACTTCTATGGCCCTAACTATTCGATATGGTGGAGCAACGCCCTAGAGTGCAGCCTAGATTGCCCGGAACGTAGAAATGACCATAACTTTCACACTGGTTGCTATCATTCGTTTTATGTGAAGGAAAAACTGTTGTATTTATATGGTATTTTATGCTTCTGTCGTTCACTTCATAGGCCCTAACTATTCGATCTGGTGGAACAACGGCCTAGGGTGAAGCCTAGGTTGCCCAGAACGTAGAAATGACCATCCCTTTCACACGGGTAGCAATTATTCCTGTTATAGGATGGAAAGACTGTTGTATTTTTATTGTATTTTATACTTCAGTCGCTGACTTCTGTGGCCGTAGCTATACGATGTGGTGGAAGAACGCCATACAGTGAAGCCTAGGTTGCCCGGAACGTACAAATGGCTATAACTTTTACACTGGTAGCAATTATTCGTTTTATACGATGGAAAAGCTGTTATATTTATATTGTATTTTCTGCTTCGGGCGTTGACTTCTAAGGCCCTAACTATTCAATCTGTTGGAGCAACGCCCTAGGGTGAAGCCTAGGTTGCTCGGAAAGTTGAAATGACCATAAGTTTCATACTGGTTGCAATTATTCGTTTTATACGATGGAAAAACTGTTGTATTTATATTGTATTTTATGCTTCTGGCGTTGACTTCTAAGGCCCTAATTATTCGATTTGGTGGAGCAATGCCTCAGAGTTAAGTCTAGGATGCCCGAAACGCCGAAATGATAATTACTTTCACGCTTGTTGCAATTATTCCTGTTATACGATGAAAAGACTGTTGTATTTTTATTGTATTTTATGCTTCAGGCGTGGACTTCTGAGGCCGTAGCTATTCGATGTGGTGGAAGAACGCCATACAGTGAAGCCTAGGTTGCCCGGAACGTAGAAATGACCACTACTTTCACACTGTTTGCAATTATTCATTTAATACGATGGAAATGCTGTTGTATTTATATCGTATTTTATGCAACGGGCGTTGACTTCTAAGGCCCTAGCTATTCGACCTGGAGGAGCAACGCCCTAGAGTGAAACCTAGGTTGCCCGGAACCTAGAAATGACCATTACATTCACACTGGTTGCAATTATTCCTGTTATACGATGGAAAAACTGTTGTATTTTTGTTGTATTCTATGCTTCTGGCGTTTAATTCTAAGTCGCTAGCTATTTGATCTGGTGGAGCAACGACCTAGAGTGAAGCCTAGGTTGCCCGGAACGTAGAAATGACAATTACTTTCACACTGTTTGCTATTATTCATTTTGTACGATGGAAAAGCTGTTGTATTTATATTGTATTTTATCCTTCTGGCGTTGACTTCTAAGGCCGTAGCTATTAGATGTGGTGGAGCAACGCCCTAGAGTGACGCCTAGGTTGCCCGGAACGTAGAAATGACCATTACTTTTACAATGTTTGCAACTATTCATTTTATAGGATGGAAAAACTGTTGTACTTATATTGTATTTTATTCTTATGGCGTTGAATTCTAAGTCCTTAGCTATTACATCTCGTGGAACAACGCCCTACGGTAAAGCCCAGGTTGCGCGGAACGTAGAAATGACCATAACTTTCACACTGGTAGCAATTTTTCGTTTTATACGATGGAAAAACTGTTTTATTTATTTTGTACTTTATGCTTTGAGCGTTGACTTCTAAGGCCCTAACTATTCGATCTGGTGGAGCAACGCCCTAGAGTGAAGCCTAGGTTGCCCGGAACGTGGAAATGACCATAACTTTCACACTGGTAGCAATTATTCGTTTTATACGATGGAAAAACTGTTGTATTTATATTGTATTTTATGCTTCTGGCGTTCACTTCTTAGGCCCTAACTGTTTGATCTGGTGGAGCAACGCCCTAGAGTGAAGCCTAGGTTGCCCGGAACGTAGAAAGGACCATTACTTTCATACTGTTTGCAATTATTCCTTTTATACGATGGAAAAGCTGTTGTATTTATAATGTATTTTATGCTTCTGGCGTTCACTTCTTAGGCCCTAACTATTCGATCTGGTGGAACAACGCCCTAGGGTGAAGCCAAGGTTGCCCGGAACGTAGAAATGACCATCACTTTCCAACTGGTTGCAATTAATCCAGTTATACGGTGGAAAAACTGTTGTATTTTTATTGCATTTTATGCTTCGGGCGCTGACTTCTAAGGCCCTAACTATTCAATCTGTTCGAGCAACGCCCTAGAGTGAAGCCTAGGTTACCCGGAACGTAGAAATGACCATCACTTTCAAACTGGTTGCAATTATTCGTTTTATACGATGGAAAAACTGTTGTATTTATATTGTACTTTATGCTTCTGGCGTTGACTTCTAAGGACCTAACTATTCGATCTGGTGGAGCAACGCCCTACAGTGATGCCTAGGTTGCCCGGAACGTAGATATGACCATAACCTTCACACTGGTTGCAAATTATTCTTGGCATACGATGGAAAAGCTGTTGTATTTTTATTGCATTTTATGCATCGGGCATTGACTTCTAAGGCCCTAGCTATGCAATCTGTTAGAGCATCGCCCTAGGGGGAAGCCTAGGTTGCCCGGAACGTAGAAATGACCATAACTTTCACACTGGTTGCAATTATTCGTTTTATACGATGGAAAAGCTGTTGTATTTATATCGTATTTTATGCTTCTGGCGTTGACTTCTTAGGCCCTAACTATTCCATCTGGCGGAACAACGCCCTAGGGTGAAGTCTAGGTTCCCCGGAAAGTAGAAAGGACCATAACTTTCACACTGGTTGCAATTATTCGTTTTATACGATGGAAAAGCTGTTGTATTTATATCGTATTTTATGCTTCTGGCGTTGACTTCTTAGGCTCTAACTATTCCATCTGGTGGAACATCGCCCTAGGGTAAAGCCAAGATTGCGCGGAACGTAGAAGTGACCATAACTTTCACACTGGTTGCTATCATTCGTTTTATATGATGGAAAAACTGTTGTATTTATATTGTATTTTATGCTTCTGGCGTTGACTTCATAGGCCGTAACTATTCGATCTGGTGGAGCAACGCCCTGGAGTGAAACCTAGGTTGCCCGGAACGTAGAAATGACCAAAACTTTCACACTGGCAGCAATTATTCGTTTTATACAATGGAAAAACCGTTCTATTGATTTTGTATTTTATGCTTCGGGCGTTGACTTCCAAGGCCCTAACTGTTTGATCTGGTGGAGCATCGCCGTATAGTGAAGCCTAGGTTGCCCGGAACGTAGAAATGACCATAACTTTTACACTGGCAGCAATTATTCGTTTTATACAATGGAAAAACCGTTCTATTTATTTTGTATTTTATGCTTCCGGCGTTGACTTCTAAGGCGCTAACTGTTTGATCTGGTGGAGCATCGCCGTAGAGAGAAGCCTATGTTGCTCGGAACGTAGAAATGACCATATCTTTCACACTGATTGCTATTATTCGTTTTATACGATGGAAAAACTGTTATATTTATATTGTATTTAAGCTTCTGGCGTTGACTTCTGAGGCCGTTGCTATTCGATGTGGTGGAAGAACGCCATAGAGTGAAGCCTATGTAGCCCGGATCGTAGAAATGTCCATATCTTTCACACTGTTTGCAATTTTTCGTTTTATACGATGGAAAGACTGTTTTATTTATTTTGTATTTTATGCTTCGGGCGTTGACTTCTAAGGCCCTAACTATTCGATCTGGTGGAGCAACGCCCTAGAGTGCAGCCTAGGTTGCCCGAAACGTAGAAATGACCATAACTTTCACACTGGTTGCTATCATTCGTTTTATATGATGGAAAAGCTGTTGTATTTATATCGTATTTTATGCTTCTGGCGTTGACTTCTTAGGCCGTAACTATCCGATCTGGTGGAACAACGCCCTGGAGTGAAACCTGGGTTGCCCGGAAAATAGAAATGACCACTACTATCACACTGGTTGCAAATTATTCCTGCTATACGATGGAAAAACTGTTGTATTTTTATTGCATTTTATGCTTCTGGCGTTCACTTCTTAGGCCCTAACTATTCGACCTGGTGGAACAACGGCCTAGGGTGAAGCCTAGGTTGCCCGGAACGTAGAAATGACCATAACTTTCACACTGGTTGCAATTATTTGTATTATACGATGGAAAAGCTGTTGTATTCATATCGTATTTTATGCTTCTCGCGTTCACTTCTTAGGCCCTAACTATTCGACCTGGTGGAACAACGGCCTAGGGTGAAGCCTAGGTTGCCCGGAACGTAGAAATGACCATAGCTTTTACACTCGTAGCAATTATTCGTTTTAAACAATGGAAAAACCGTTCTATTTATTTTGTAGTTTATGCTTCTGGCGTTGACTTCTTAGGCCCTAACTATTCAATCTGTTGGAGCAAAGCCCTATGGTGAAGCCTAGGTTGCTCGGAAAGGAGAAATGACCATCATTTTCACACGGGTTGCAATTATTCGTGTTATAGAATGTTAAGACTGTTGTATTTTTATTGCATTTTATGCATCTGGCGTTCACTTCTTAGGCCCTAACTATTCGATCTGGAGGAACAACGGCCTAGGGTGAAGCCTACGTTGCCCGGAACGTAGAAATGACCATAAGTTCCACACTGGTTTCAAATATCCGTTTTATACGATGTAAAAGCTGTTGTATTTATATCGTATTTTATGCTTCTGACGTTGACTTCTTAGGCCCTAACTACTCGACCTGGAGGAGCAACGCCCTAGAGTGAAACCTAGGTTGCCCGGAACCTAGAAATGACCATTACATTCACACTGGTTGCAATTATTCCTGTTATACGATGGAAAAGCTGTTGTATTTTTATTGTATTCTATGCTTCTGGCGTTTAATGCTAAGTCGTTAGCTATTTGATCTGGTGGAGCAACGACCTAGAGTGAAGCCTAGGTTGCCCGAACGTAGAAATGACCATTACTTTCACCCTGTTTGCAATTATTCCTTTTACACGATGGAAAAGCTGTTGTATTTATATCGTATTTTATGCTTCTGGCGTTGACTTCTAAGGACCTAACTATTTGATCTGGTGGAGCAACGCCCTAGAGTGAAGCCTAGGTTGCTCGGAATGTAGAAATGACCATAACTTTCACACTGATTGCAATTATTCGTTTTATACGATGGAAAAACTGTTGCATCTTCATCGTATTTTATGCTTCTGGCGTTGACTTCTTAGGCCGTAACTATTCGATCTGGTGGAGCAACGCCCTGGAGTGAAACATGGGTTGGCCGGAACGTAGAAATGACCACTACTATCACACTGGTTGCAAATTATTCCTGCTATACGATGGAAAAACTGTTGCATTTTTATTGAATTTTATGCTTCAGGCGTGGACTTCTGAGGCCGTAGCTATTCGATGTGGTGGAAGAACGCCATACACTGAAGCCTAGGTTGCCCGGAACGTAGAAATGACCATAAGTTTCATACTGGTTGCAATTATTCGTTTTATACGATGGAAAAACTGCTGTATTTATATTGTATTTTATGCTTCTGGCGTTGACTACTTAGGCACTAACTATTCGATCTTGTGGAACAACGCCCTAGAGTGAAGCCTAGGTTGCCTGGAACGTAGAAATGATCACTACTTTCACGCTTGTTGCAATTATTCCTGTTATGCGATGAAAAGACTGTTGTATTTTTATTGTATTTTATACTTCAGGCGTGGACTTCTGAGGCCGTAGCTATTCGATGTGGTGGAAGAACGCCATACAGTGAAGCCTAGGTTGCCCGGAACGTAGAAATGACCACTACTTTCACACTGCTTGCAATTATTCATTTAATACGATGGAAAATCTGTTTTATTTATTTTGTATTTTATGCTTCGGGCGTTGACTTCTAAGGCCCTAACTATTCGATCTGGTGGAGCAACGCCCTAGAGTGAAGCCTAGGTTGCCTGAAACGTAGAAATGATCATTACTTTCACGCTTGTTGCAATTATTCCTGTTATGCGATGAAAAGACTGTTGTATTTTTATTGTATTTTATGCTTCAGGCGTGGACTTCTGAGGCCGTAGCTATTCGATGTGGTGGAAGAACGCCATACAGTGAAGCCTAGGTTGCCCGGAGCGTAGAAATGACCACTACTTTCACACTGTTTGCAATTATTCATTTAATACGATGGAAATGCTGTAGTATTTATATCGTATTTTATGTTTCGGGCGTTGACTTCTTAGGCCCTAACATTTCGATCTTGTGGAGCAACGCCCGACAGTGAAGCCTAGGTTGCCCGGAACGTAGATATGACCATAACCTTCACACAGGTTGCAATTATTCGTTTTATACGATTGAAAAAAAGTTGCTTCTTCATCGTATTTTATGCTTCTGGCGTTGACTTCTTAGGCCGTAACTATTCGATCTGGTGGAGCAACGCCCTGGAGTGAAACCTGGGTTGCCCGGAACGTAGAAATGACAACTACTATCACACTGGTTGCAAATTACTCATGCTATACGATGGAAAAACTGTTGTGTTTTTATTGCATTTAATGCTTCGGGCATTGACTTCTAAGCCCCTCACTATTCAATCTGTTGGAGCAACGCCCTAGGGTGAAGCCTAGGTTGCCCGGAACGTAGAAATGACCATAACTTTCACACTGTTTGCAATTATTCCATTTATACGATGGAAAAGCTGTTTTATTTATATCGTATTTTATGGTCCTGGCGTTGACGTCTTAGGCCCTAGCTATTCGATCTGGTGGAACAACGCCGTAGAGTGAAGCCTAGGTTGCCCGGAACGTAGAAATGACCATTACTTTCACACTGTTTGCAATTATTCGTTTTATACGATGGAAAAACTGTTGTATTTTTATTGCATTTTATGCGTCTGGCGTTCACTTCTTAGGCCCTAACTATTGGATCTGGTGGAACAACGCCCTGGAGTGAAACATGGGTTGCCCGGAACGTAGAAATGACCATTACTTTCACACTGTTTGCAATTATTCATTTAATGCGATGGAAAATCTGTTTTATTTATTTTGTATTTTATGCTTCGGGCGTTGACTTCTAAGGCCCTAACTATTCGATCTGGTGGAGGAACGCCCTAGAGTGAAGCCTAGGTTGCCTGAAACGTAGAAATGATCATTACTTTCACACAGGTTGCAATTATTCGTTTTATACGGTGTAAGGGCTGCTGTATTTATTTTGTATTTTTTCTTCTGGTGTTGACTTCTTAGGACCTATCTATTCGATCTGGTGGAGCAACGCCCTAGAGTGAAGCCTAGGTTGCTCGGAATGTAGAAATGACCATAACTTTCACACTGATTGCAATTATTCGTTTTATACGATTGAAAAAAAGTTGCATCTTCATCGTATTTTATGCTTCTGGCGTTCACTTCTTAGGCCCTAACTATTCGATCTGGTGGAACAACGCCCTAGGGTGAAGCCTAGGTCGCCCGGAACGTAGAAATGACCATAGCTTTTACACTGGTAGCAATTATTCGTTTTATACAATGGAAAAACCGTTCTATTTATTTTGTATTTTATGCTTCGGGCGTTGACTTCTAAGGCCCTAACTATTCAATCTGTTGGAGCAAAGCCCTAGGGTGAAGCCTAGGTTGCCCGGAACGTAGAAATGACCATTACTTTCACACTGTTTGCAATTATTCCTTTTATACGATGGAAAAGCTGTTGTATTTATATCGTATTTTATGCTTCTGGCGTTGTCTTCTTAGGCCCTAACTATTCGATCTGGTGGAACAACGCCGTAGAGTGAAGCCTAGGTTGCCCGGAACGTAGAAATGACCATAACTATCACACTGATTGCAATTATTTGTTATATACGATGGAAAAGCTGTTGTATTTATGTCGTATTTTATGCTTCTGGCGTTGACTTCTAAGGACCTAGCTATTCGGTCTGGTGGAGCAACGCCATAGAGTGAAGCCTAGGTTGCTCGGAATGTAGAAATGACCATAACTTTCACACTGGTTGCAATTATTCGTTTTATACGATGGAAAAACTGTTGCATCTTTATCGTATTTTGTGCTTCTTGCGTTGACTTCTTAGGCCGTAACTATTCGATCTGGTGGAGCACCGCCCTGGAGTGAAGCCTAGGTTGCCCGGAACGTAGAAATGACCACTACTATCACACTGGTTGCAAATTATTCCTGCTATACGATGGAAAAACTGTTGTATTTTTATTGCATTTTATGCTTCGGGCATTGACTTCTAAGGCCCTAACTACTCAATCTGTTGGAGCAACGCCCTAGGGTGAAGCCTAGGTTGCCCGGAACGTAGAAATGACCATAACTTTCACACTGTTTGCAATTATTCCATTTATACGATGGAAAAGCTGTTGTATTTATATCTTATTTTATGGTTCTGGCGTTGACGTCTTAGGCCCTAGCTATTCGATCTGGTGGAACAACGCCGTAGAGTGAAGCCTAGGTTGCCCGGAACGTAGAAATGACCATTACTTTCACACTGTTTGCAATTATTCGTTTTATACGATGGAAAAACTGTTGTATTTTTATTGCATTTTATGCGTCTGGCGTTCACTTCTTAGGCCCTAACTATTGGATCTGGTGGAACAACGCCCTGGAGTGAAACATGGGTTGCCCGGAACGTAGAAATGACCACTACTATCACACTGGTTGCAAATTATTCCTGCTATACGATGGAAAAACTATTGTATTTTTATTGAATTTTATGCTTCAGGCGTGGACTTCTGAGGCCGTAGCTATTCGATGTGGTGGAAGAACGCCATACACTGAAGCCTAGGTTGCCCGGAACGTAGAAATGACCATAAGTTTCATACTGGTTGCAATTATTCGGTTTATACGATGGAAAAACTGTTGTATTTATATTGTATTTTATGCTTCTGGCGTTCACTTCTTAGGCCCTAACTTTTCGATCTGGTGGAGCAACGCCCTAGGGTGAAGCCTAGGTTGCCCGGAACGTAGAAATGACCACTACTATCACACTGGTTGCAAATTATTCCTGCTATACGATGGAAAAACTGTTGTATTTTTATTGCATTTTATGCTTCGGACATTGACTTCTGAGGCCCTAACTATTCATTCTGTTGGAGCAACGCCCGAGGGTGAAGCCTAGGTTGCCCGGAATGTAGAAATGACCATAACTTTCACACTGTTTGCAATTATTCCATTTATACGATGGAAATGCTGTTGTATTTATATCGTATTTTATGCTTCGGGCGTAGACTTCTTAGGCCCTAACATTTCGATCTGGTGGAGCAACGCCCGACAGTGAAGCCTAGGTTGCCCGGAACGTAGATATGACCATAACCTTCACACAGGTTGCAATTATTCGTTTTATACGGTGTAAAGGCTGTTGTATTTATTTTGTATTTTATTCTTCTGGTGTTGACTTCCTAGGCCCTAACTATTCGATCTGGTGGAACATCGCTGTAGAGTGAAGCCTAGGTTGCCCGGAACGTAGAAATGACCATTACTTTCACACTGTTTGCAATTATTACTTTCATACGATGGAAAAGCTGTTGTATTTATATCGTATTTTATGCTTCTGGCGTTGACTTCTTAGGCCCTAACTATTCGATCTGGTGGAACAACGCCGTAGAGTGAAGCCTATGTTGCCCGGAACGTAGAAATGACCATTACTTTCACACTGTTTGCAATTATTCGTTTTATACGATGGAAAAGCTGTTGTATTTATATCGTATTTTATGCTTCTGGCGTTGACTTCTAAGGACCTAACTATTCGATCTGGTGGAGCAACGCCCTAGAGTGAAGCCTAGGTTGCTCGGAATGTAGAAATGACCATAACTTTCACACTGATTGCAATTATTCGTTTTATACGATGGAAAAACTGTTGCATCTTTATCGTATTTTGTGCTTCTGGCGTTGACTTCTTAGGCCGTAACTATTCGATCTGGTGGAGCACCGCCCTGGAGTGAAGCCTAGGTTGCCCGGAACGTAGAAATGACCACTACTATCACACTGGTTGCAAATTACTCATGCTATACGATGGAAAAACTGTTGTATTTTTATTGCATTTTATGCTTCGGGCATTGACTTCTGAGGCCCTAACTATTCATTCTGTTGGAGCAACGCCCTAGGGTGAAGCCTAGGTTGCCCGGAATGTAGAAATGACCATAACTTTCACACTGTTTGCAATTATTCCATTTATACGATGGAGAAGCTGTTGTATTTATATCGTATTTTATGGTTCTGGCGTTGACGTCTTAGGCCCTAGCTATTCGATCTGGTGGAACAACGCCGTAGAGTGAAGCCTAGGTTGCTCGGAAAGGAGAAATGACCATAAGTTTCATACTGGTTGCAATTATTCGTTTTATACGATGGAAAAACTGTTGTTATTATATTGTATTTTATGCTTCTGGCGTTGACTTCTTAGGCCGTAACTATCCGATCTGGTGGTGCAACGCCCTGGAGTTAAACCTGGGTTGCCCGGAACGTAGAAATGACCACTACTTTCACACTGTTTGCAATTATTCATTTAATACGATGGAAATGCTGTTGTATTTATATCGTATTTTATGCTTCGGGCGTAGACTTCTTAGGCCCTAACATTTCGATCTGGTGGAGCAACGCCCGACAGTAAAGCCTAGGTTGCCCGGAACGTAGATATGACCATAACCTTCACACAGGTTGCAATTATTCGTTTTATACGGTGTAAAGGCTGTTGTATTTATTTTGTATTTTATTCTTCTGGTGTTGACTTCTTAGGCCCTAACTACTCGATCTGGTGGAACAACGCCGTAGAGTGAAGCCTAGGTTGCCCGGAACGTAGAAATGACCATTACTTTCACACTGTTTGCAATTATTCGTTTTATACGATGGAAAAACTGTTGTATTTTTATTGCATTTTATGCGTCTGGCGTTCACTTCTTAGGCCCTAACTATTGGATCTGGTGGAACAACACCCTAGGGTCAAGCCTAGGTTGCCCGGAACGTAGAAATGACCATAGCTTTTACACTCGTAGCAATTATTCGTTTTATACAATGGAAAAACCGTTCTAATTATTTTGTATTTTATGCTTCGGGCGTTGACTTCTAAGGCCCTAACTATTCAATCTGTTGGAGCAAAGCCCTAGGGTGAAGCCTAGGTTGCTCGGAAAGGAGAAATGACCATAAGTTTCATACTGGTTGCAATTATTCGTTTTATACGATGGAAAAACTGTTGTATTTATATTGTATTTTATGCTTCTGGCGTTGACTTCTCAGGCCCTAATTATTCGATCTGGTGGAACAACGCCGTAGAGTGAAGCCTAGGTTGCCCGAACGTAGAAATGACCATTACTTTCACACTGTTTGCTATTATTCGTTTTATACGATGGAAAAACTGTTATATTTATATTGTATTTTATGCTTCTGGCGTTGACTTCTTAGGCCCTAACTATTCGATCTTGTGAAACAACGCCCTAGAGTGAAGCCTAGGTTGCCTCTAACGTAGAAATGACCATCACTTTCACACGGGTTGCAATTATTCGTGTTATAGAATGTTAAGACTGTTGTATTTTTATAGTATTTTATACTTCAGGCGTTGACTTCTGAGGCCGTAGCTATTCGATGTGGTGGAAGAACGCCATACACTGAAGCCTAGGTTGCCCGGAACGTAGAAATGACCATAAGTTTCATACTGGTTGCAATTATTCGGATTATACGATGGAAAAACTGTTGTATTTATATTGTATTTTATGATTCTGGCGTTGACTTCTCCGGCCCTAATTATTCGATCTGGTGGAACAACGCCGTAGAGTGAAGCCTAGGTTGCCCGGAACGTAGAAATGACCATTACTTTCACACTGTTTGCAATTATTCCTTTTATACGATGGAAAAGCTGTTGTATTTATATCGTATTTTATGCTTCTGGCGTTGTCTTCTTAGGCCCTAACTATTCGATCTGGTGGAACAACGCCGTAGAGTGAACCCTAGGTTGCCCGAACGTAGAAATGACCATTACTTTCACACTGTTTGCAATTATTCCTTTTATACGATGGAAAAGCTGTTGTATTTATATCGTATTTTATGCTTCTGGCGTTGACTTCTAAGGACCTAACTATTCGATCTGGTGGAGCAACGCCCTAGAGTGAAGCCTAGGTTGCTCGGAATGTAGAAATGACCATAAATTTCACACTGATTGCAATTATTCTTTTTATACGATGGAAAAACTGTTGCATCTTCATCGTATTTTGTGTTTCTGGCGTTGACTTCTTAGGCCGTAACTATTCGATCTGGTGGAGCACCGCCCTGGAGTGAAGCCTAGGTTGCCCGGAACGTAGAAATGACCACTACTATCACACTGGTTGCAAATTATTCCTGCTATACGATGGAAAACCTGTTGTATCTTTATTGCATTTTATGCTTCGGGCATTGACCTCTAAGGCCCTAACTATTCAATCTGTTGGAGCAACGCTCTATGGTGAAGCCTAGGTTGCCCGGAACGTAGACATGACCATAACTTTCACACTGGTTGCAATTATTCGTTTTATACGATGGAAAAGCTGTTGTATTTATATCGTATTTTATGCTTCTGGCGTTGACTTCTTAGGCCCAAACTATTCCATCTGGTGGAACGACGCCCTAGGGTGCAGTCTAGGTTGCCCGGAAAGTAGAAATGACCATAACTTTCACACTGGTAGCAATTATTCGGTTTATCCGATGGAAAAACTGTTCTATTTATTTTATATTTTATGCTTCGGGCGTTGACTTCTAAGGCCCTAACTATACGATCTGGTGGAGCAACGCCCTAGAGTGAAGCCTAGGTTGCCCGGTACGTAGAAATGACCATCACTATCAAACTGGTTGCAATTATTTGTTTTATACTATGGAAAAGCTGTTGTATTTATATCGTATTTTATGCTTCTGGCGTTGACTTCTTAGGCCCTAACTATTCCATCTGGTGGAACAACGCCCTAGGGTGAAGCCTAGGTTGCCCGGAAAGTAGAAATGACCATAACTTTCACACTGGTAGCAATTATTCGTTTTATACGATGGAAAAACTGTTGTATTTATTTTGTGTTTTATGCTTCGGGCGTTGACTTCTAAGGCCCTAACTATTCGGTCTGGTAGAGCAACGCCCTAGAGTGAAGCCTAGGTTGCCCGGTACGTAGAAATGACCATAAGTTTCATACTGGTTGCAATTATTCCGTTTATACGATGGAAAAACTATTGTATTTATATTGTATTTTATGCTTCTGGCGTTGACTTCTCCGGCCCTAATTATTCGATCTGGTGGAACAACGCCGTAGAGTGAAGCCTAGGTTGCCCGAACGTAGAAATGACCATTATTTTCACACTGTTTGCAATTATTCCTTTTATACGATGGAACAGCTGTTGTATTTATATCGTATTTTATGCTTCTGGTGTTGACTTCTAAGGTCCTAACTATTCGATCTGGTGGAGCAACGCCCTAGAGTAAAGCCCAGGTTGCGCGGAACGTAGAAATGACCATAACTTTCACACTGGTAGCAATTATTCGTTTTGTACATTGGAAAAACTGTTCTATTTATATTGTATTTTATGCTTCTGGCGTTGACTACTTAGGCCCTAACTATTCGATCTTGTGGGACAACGCCCTAGAGTAAAGCCTAGGTTGCTCGGAATGTAGAAATGACCATAAGTTGCATACTGGTTGCAATTATTCGTTTTATACGATGGAAAAACTGTTGTATTTATATTGTATTTTATGCTTCTGGGGTTGACTTCTAAGGCCCTAAATATTCGATCTGGTGGAGCAATGCCTCAGAATTAAGTCTAGGTTGCCCGTAACGCCGAAATGATCATTACTTTCACGCTTGTTGCAATTATTCCTGTTATGCGATGAAAAGACTGTTGTATTTTTATTGTATTTTATGCTTCAGGCGTGGACTTCTGAGGCCGTAGCTATTCGATGTGGTGGAAGAATACCATACAGTGAAGCCTAGGTTGCCCGGATCGTAGAAATGACCACTACTTTCACACTGTTTGCAATTATTCATTTAATACGATGGAAATGCTGTTGTATTTATATCGTATTTTATGCTTCGGGCGTTGACTTCTTAGGCCCTAACATTTCGATCTGGTGGAGCAACTCCCGACAGTGAAGCCTAGGTTGCCCGGAACGTAGATATGACCATAACCTTGACACAGGTTGCAATTATTCGTTTTATACGGTGTAAAGGCTGTTGTATTTATTTTGTATTTTATTCTTCTGGTGTTGACTTCTTAATACCTAACTATTCGATCTGGTGGAACAACGCCGTAGCGTGAAGCCTAGGTTGCCCGAACGTAGAAATGACCATTACTTTCACACTGTTTGCAATTACTCCTTTTATACGATGGAAAAGCTGTTGTATTTATATCGTATTTTATGCTTCTGGCGTTGACTTCTAAGGACCTAACTATTCGATCTGGTGGAGCAACGCCCTAGAGTGAAGCCTAGGTTGCTCGGAATGTAGAAATGACCATAACTTGCACACTGATTGCAATTATTCTTTTTATACGATGGAAAAACTGTTGCATCTTTATCGTATTTTGTGTTTCTGGCGTTGACTTCTTAGGCCGCAACTATTCGATCTGGTGGAGCAACGCCTCAGAATTAAGTCTAGGTTGCCCGTAACGCCGAAATGATCATTACTTTCACGCTTGTTGCAATTATTCCTGTTATGCGATGAAAAGACTGTTGTATTTTTATTGTATTTTATGCTTCAGGCGTGGACTTCAGAGGCCGTAGCTATTCGATGTGGTGGAAGAACGCCATACAGTGAAGCCTAGGTTGCCCGGATCGTAGAAATGACCACTACTTTCACACTGTTTGCAATTATTCATTTAATACGATGGAAATGCTGTTGTATTTATATCGTATTTTATGCTTCGGGCGTTGACTTCTTAGGCCCTAACATTTCGATCTGGTGGAGCAACTCCCGACAGTGAAGCCTAGGTTGCCCGGAACGTAGATATGACCATAACCTTCACACAGGTTGCAATTATTCGTTTTATACGGTGTAAAGGCTGTTGTATTTATTTTGTATTTTATTCTTCTGGTGTTGACTTCTTAGGACCTAACTATTCGATCTGGTGGAACAACGCCGTAGCGTGAAGCCTAGGTTGCCCGAACGTAGAAATGACCATTACTTTCACACTGTTTGCAATTATTCCTTTTATACGATGGAAAAGCTGTTGTATTTATATCGTATTTTATGCTTCTGGCGTTGACTTCTAAGGACCTAACTATTCGATCTGGTTGAGCAACGCCCTAGAGTGAAGCCTAGGTTGCTCGGAATGTAGAAATGACCATAACTTGCACACTGATTGCAATTATTCTTTTTATACGATGGAAAAACTGTTGCATCTTTATCGTATTTTGTGTTTCTGGCATTGACTTCTTAGGCCGTAACTATTCGATCTGGTGGAGCACCGCCCTGGAGTGAAGCCTAGGTTGCCCGGAACGTAGAAATGACCACTACTATCACACTGGTTGCAAATTATTCCTGCTATACGATGGAAAACCTGTTGTATCTTTATTGCATTTTATGCTTCGGGCATTGACTTCTAAGGCCCTAACTATTCAATCTGTTGGAGCAACGCTCTATGGTGAAGCCTAGGTTGCCCGGAACGTAGACATGACCATAACTTTCACACTGGTTGCAATTATTCGTTTTATACGATGGAAAAGCTGTTGTATTTATATCGTATTTTATGCTTCTGGCGTTGACTTCTTAGGCCCAAACAATTCCATCTGGTGGAACGACGCCCTAGGGTGAAGTCTAGGTTGCCCGGAAAGTAGAAATGACCATAACTTTCACACTGGTAGCAATTATTCGTTTCATCCGATGGAAAAACTGTTCTATTTATTTTATATTTTATGCTTCGGGCGTTGACTTCTAAGGCCCTAACTATACGATCTGGTGGAGCAACGCCCTAGAGTGAAGCCTAGGTTGCCCGGTACGTAGAAATGACCATCACTATCAAACTGGTTGCAATTATTTGTTTTATACGATGGAAAAGCTGTTGTATTTATATCGTATTTTATGCTTCTGGCGTTGACTTCTTAGGCCCTAACTATTCCATCTGGTGGAACAACGCCCTAGGGTGAAGCCTAGGTTGCCCGGAAAGTAGAAATGACCATAACTTTCACACTGGCAGCAATTATTCGTTTTATACGATGGAAAAACTGTTGTATTTATTTTGTGTTTTATGCTTCGGGCGTTGACTTCTAAGGCCCTAACTATTCGGTCTGGTAGAGCAACGCCCTAGAGTGAAGCCTAGGTTGCCCGGTACGTAGAAATGACCATAAGTTTCATACTGGTTGCAATTATTCCGTTTATACGATGGAAAAACTATTGTATTTATATTGTATTTTATGCTTCTGGCGTTGACTTCTCCGGCCCTAATTATTCGATCTGGTGGAACAACGCCGTAGAGTGAAGCCTAGGTTGCCCGAACGTAGAAATGACCATTATTTTCACACTGTTTGCAATTATTCCTTTTATACGATGGAACAGCTGTTGTATTTATATCGTACTTTATGCTTCTGGTGTTGACTTCTAAGGTCCTAACTATTCGATCTGGTGGAGCAACGCCCTAGAGTAAAGCCCAGGTTGCGCGGAACGTAGAAATGACCATAACTTTCACACTGGTAGCAATTATTCGTTTTGTACACTGGAAAAACTGTTCTATTTATATTGTATTTTATGCTTCTGGCGTTGACTACTTAGGCCCTAACTATTCGATCTTGTGGGACAACGCCCTAGAGTAAAGCCTAGGTTGCTCGGAATGTAGAAATGACCATAAGTTGCATACTGGTTGCAATTATTCGTTTTATACGATGGAAAAACTGTTGTATTTATATTGTATTTTATGCTTCTGGGGTTGACTTCTAAGGCCCTAAATATTCGATCTGGTGGAGCAATGCCTCAGAATTAAGTCTAGGTTGCCCGTAACGCCGAAATGATCATTACTTTCACGCTTGTTGCAATTATTCCTGTTATGCGATGAAAAGACTGTTGTATTTTTATTGTATTTTATGCTTCAGGCGTGGACTTCTGAGGCCGTAGCTATTCGATGTGGTGGAAGAATGCCATACAGTGAAGCCTAGGTTGCCCGGATCGTAGAAATGACCACTACTTTCACACTGTTTGCAATTATTCATTTAATACGATGGAAATGCTGTTGTATTTATATCGTATTTTATGCTTCGGGCGTTGACTTCTTAGGCCCTAACATTTCGATCTGGTGGAGCAACTCCCGACAGTGAAGCCTAGGTTGCCCGGAACGTAGATATGACCATAACCTTCACACAGGTTGCAATTATTCGTTTTATACGGTGTAAAGGCTGTTGTATTTATTTTGTATTTTATTCTTCTGGTGTTGACTTCTTAATACCTAACTATTCGATCTGGTGGAACAACGCCGTAGCGTGAAGCCTAGGTTGCCCGAACGTAGAAATGACCATTACTTTCACACTGTTTGCAATTACTCCTTTTATACGATGGAAAAGCTGTTGTATTTATATCGTATTTTATGCTTCTGGCGTTGACTTCTAAGGACCTAACAATTCGATCTGGTGGAGCAACGCCCTAGAGTGAAGCCTAGGTTGCTCGGAATGTAGAAATGACCATAACTTGCACACTGATTGCAATTATTCTTTTTATACGATGGAAAAACTGTTGCATCTTTATCGTATTTTGTGTTTCTGGCGTTGACTTCTTAGGCCGTAACTATTCGATCTGGTGGAGCACCGCCCTGGAGTGAAGCCTAGGTTGCCCGGAACGTAGAAATGACCACTACTATCACACTGGTTGCAAATTATTCCTGCTATACGATGGAAAACCTGTTGTATCTTTATTGCATTTTATGCTTCGGGCATTGACTTCTAAGGCCCTAACTATTCAATCTGTTGGAGCAACGCTCTATGGTGAAGCCTAGGTTGCCCGGAACGTAGACATGACCATAACTTTCACACTGGTTGCAATTATTCGTTTTATACGATGGAAATGCTGTTGTATTTATATCGTATTTTATGCTTCTGGCGTTGACTTCTTAGGCCCAAACAATTCCATCTGGTGGAACGACGCCCTAGGGTGAAGTCTAGGTTGCCCGGAGAGTAGAAATGACCATAACTTTCACACTGGTAGCAATTATTCGTTTTATCCGATGGAAAAACTGTTCTATTTATTTTATATTTTATGCTTCGGGCGTTGACTTCTAAGGCCCTAACTATACGATCTGGTGGAGCAACGCCCTAGAGTGAAGCCTAGGTTGCCCGGTACGTAGAAATGACCATCACTATCAAACTGGTTGCAATTATTTGTTTTATACGATGGAAATGCTGTTGTATTTATATCGTATTTTATGCTTCGGGCGTTGACTTCTTAGGCCCTAACATTTCGATCTGGTGGGGCAACTCCCGACAGTGAAGCCTAGGTTGCCCGGAACGTAGATATGACCATAACCTTCACACAGGTTGCAATTATTCGTTTTATACGGTGTAAAGGCTGTTGTATTTATATTGTATTTTATGCTTCTGGCGTTGACTTCTCAGGCCCTAACTATACGATCTGGTGGAGCAACGCCCTAGAGTGAAGCCTAGGTTGCCCGGTACGTAGAAATGACCATCACTATCAAACTGGTTGCAATTATTTGTTTTATACGATGGAAAAGCTGTTGTATTTATATCGTATTTTATGCTTCTGGCGTTGACTTCTTAGGCCCTAACTATTCCATCTGGTGGAACAACGCCCTAGGGTGAAGCCTAGGTTGCCCGGAAAGTAGAAATGACCATAACTTTCACACTGGTAGCAATTATTCGTTTTATACGATGGAAAAACTGTTGTATTTATTTTGTGTTTTATGCTTCGGGCGTTGACTTCTAAGGCCCTAACTATTCGGTCTGGTAGAGCAACGCCCTAGAGTGAAGCCTAGGTTGCCCGGTACGTAGAAATGACCATAAGTTTCATACTGGTTGCAATTATTCCGTTTATACGATGGAAAAACTATTGTATTTATATTGTATTTTATGCTTCTGGCGTTGACTTCTCCGGCCCTAATTATTCGATCTGGTGGAACAACGCCGTAGAGTGAAGCCTAGGTTGCCCGAACGTAGAAATGACCATTATTTTCACACTGTTTGCAATTATTCCTTTTATACGATGGAACAGCTGTTGTATTTATATCGTACTTTATGCTTCTGGTGTTGACTTCTAAGGTCCTAACTATTCGATCTGGTGGAGCAACGCCCTAGAGTAAAGCCCAGGTTGCGCGGAACGTAGAAATGACCATAACTTTCACACTGGTAGCAATTATTCGTTTTGTACATTGGAAAAACTGTTCTATTTATATTGTATTTTATGCTTCTGGCGTTGACTACTTAGGCCCTAACTATTCGATCTTGTGGGACAACGCCCTAGAGTAAAGCCTAGGTTGCTCGGAATGTAGAAATGACCATAAGTTGCATACTGGTTGCAATTATTCGTTTTATACGATGGAAAAACTGTTGTATTTATATTGTATTTTATGCTTCTGGGGTTGACTTCTAAGGCCCTAAATATTCGATCTGGTGGAGCAATGCCTCAGAATTAAGTCTAGGTTGCCCGTAACGCCGAAATGATCATTACTTTCACGCTTGTTGCAATTATTCCTGTTATGCGATGAAAAGACTGTTGTATTTTTATTGTATTTTATGCTTCAGGCGTGGACTTCTGAGGCCGTAGCTATTCGATGTGGTGGAAGAATGCCATACAGTGAAGCCTAGGTTGCCCGGATCGTAGAAATGACCACTACTTTCACACTGTTTGCAATTATTCATTTAATACGATGGAAATGCTGTTGTATTTATATCGTATTTTATGCTTCGGGCGTTGACTTCTTAGGCCCTAACATTTCGATCTGGTGGAGCAACTCCCGACAGTGAAGCCTAGGTTGCCCGGAACGTAGATATGACCATAACCTTCACACAGGTTGCAATTATTCGTTTTATACGGTGTAAAGGCTGTTGTATTTATTTTGTATTTTATTCTCCTGGTGTTGACTTCTTAATACCTAACTATTCGATCTGGTGGAACAACGCCGTAGCGTGAAGCCTAGGTTGCCCGAACGTAGAAATGACCATTACTTTCACACTGTTTGCAATTACTCCTTTTATACGATGGAAAAGCTGTTGTATTTATATCGTATTTTATGCTTCTGGCGTTGACTTCTAAGGACCTAACTATTCGATCTGGTGGAGCAACGCCCTAGAGTGAAGCCTAGGTTGCTCGGAATGTAGAAATGACCATAACTTGCACACTGATTGCAATTATTCTTTTTATACGATGGAAAAACTGTTGCATCTTTATCGTATTTTGTGTTTCTGGCGTTGACTTCTTAGGCCGTAACTATTCGATCTGGTGGAGCACCGCCCTGGAGTGAAGCCTAGGTTGCCCGGAACGTAGAAATGACCACTACTATCACACTGGTTGCAAATTATTCCTGCTATACGATGGAAAACCTGTTGTATCTTTATTGCATTTTATGCTTCGGGCATTGACTTCTAAGGCCCTAACTATTCAATCTGTTGGAGCAACGCTCTATGGTGAAGCCTAGGTTGCCCGGAACGTAGACATGACCATAACTTTCACACTGGTTGCAATTATTCGTTTTATACGATGGAAATGCTGTTGTATTTATATCGTATTTTATGCTTCTGGCGTTGACTTCTTAGGCCCAAACAATTCCATCTGGTGGAACGACGCCCTAGGGTGAAGTCTAGGTTGCCCGGAGAGTAGAAATGACCATAACTTTCACACTGGTAGCAATTATTCGTTTTATCCGATGGAAAAACTGTTCTATTTATTTTATATTTTATGCTTCGGGCGTTGACTTCTAAGGCCCTAACTATACGATCTGGTGGAGCAACGCCCTAGAGTGAAGCCTAGGTTGCCCGGTACGTAGAAATGACCATCACTATCAAACTGGTTGCAATTATTTGTTTTATACGATGGAAATGCTGTTGTATTTATATCGTATTTTATGCTTCGGGCGTTGACTTCTTAGGCCCTAACATTTCGATCTGGTGGGGCAACTCCCGACAGTGAAGCCTAGGTTGCCCGGAACGTAGATATGACCATAACCTTCACACAGGTTGCAATTATTCGTTTTATACGGTGTAAAGGCTGTTGTATTTATATTGTATTTTATGCTTCTGGCGTTGACTTCTCAGGCCCTAACTATACGATCTGGTGGAGCAACGCCCTAGAGTGAAGCCTAGGTTGCCCGGTACGTAGAAATGACCATCACTATCAAACTGGTTGCAATTATTTGTTTTATACGATGGAAAAGCTGTTGTATTTATATCGTATTTTATGCTTCTGGCGTTGACTTCTTAGGCCCTAACTATTCCATCTGGTGGAACAACGCCCTAGGGTGAAGCCTAGGTTGCCCGGAAAGTAGAAATGACCATAACTTTCACACTGGTAGCAATTATTCGTTTTATACGATGGAAAAACTGTTGTATTTATTTTGTGTTTTATGCTTCGGGCGTTGACTTCTAAGGCCCTAACTATTCGGTCTGGTAGAGCAACGCCCTAGAGTGAAGCCTAGGTTGCCCGGTACGTAGAAATGACCATAAGTTTCATACTGGTTGCAATTATTCCGTTTATACGATGGAAAAACTATTGTATTTATATTGTATTTTATGCTTCTGGCGTTGACTTCTCCGGCCCTAATTATTCGATCTGGTGGAACAACGCCGTAGAGTGAAGCCTAGGTTGCCCGAACGTAGAAATGACCATTATTTTCACACTGTTTGCAATTATTCCTTTTATACGATGGAACAGCTGTTGTATTTATATCGTACTTTATGCTTCTGGTGTTGACTTCTAAGATCCTAACTATTCGATCTGGTGGAGCAACGCCCTAGAGTAAAGCCCAGGTTGCGCGGAACGTAGAAATGATCATAACTTTCACACTGGTAGCAATTATTCGTTTTGTACATTGGAAAAACTGTTCTATTTATATTGTATTTTATGCTTCTGGCGTTGACTACTTAGGCCCTAACTATTCGATCTTGTGGGACAACGCCCTAGAGTAAAGCCTAGGTTGCTCGGAATGTAGAAATGACCATAAGTTGCATACTGGTTGCAATTATTCGTTTTATACGATGGAAAAACTGTTGTATTTATATTGTATTTTATGCTTCTGGGGTTGACTTCTAAGGCCCTAAATATTCGATCTGGTGGAGCAATGCCTCAGAATTAAGTCTAGGTTGCCCGTAACGCCGAAATGATCATTACTTTCACGCTTGTTGCAATTATTCCTGTTATGCGATGAAAAGACTGTTGTATTTTTATTGTATTTTATGCTTCAGGCGTGGACTTCTGAGGCCGTAGCTATTCGATGTGGTGGAAGAATGCCATACAGTGAAGCCTAGGTTGCCCGGATCGTAGAAATGACCACTACTTTCACACTGTTTGCAATTATTCATTTAATACGATGGAAATGCTGTTGTATTTATATCGTATTTTATGCTTCGGGCGTTGACTTCTTAGGCCCTAACATTTCGATCTGGTGGAGCAACTCCCGACAGTGAAGCCTAGGTTGCCCGGAACGTAGATATGACCATAACCTTCACACAGGTTGCAATTATTCGTTTTATACGGTGTAAAGGCTGTTGTATTTATTTTGTATTTTATTCTCCTGGTGTTGACTTCTTAATACCTAACTATTCGATCTGGTGGAACAACGCCGTAGCGTGAAGCCTAGGTTGCCCGAACGTAGAAATGACCATTACTTTCACACTGTTTGCAATTACTCCTTTTATACGATGGAAAAGCTGTTGTATTTATATCGTATTTTATGCTTCTGGCGTTGACTTCTAAGGACCTAACTATTCGATCTGGTGGAGCAACGCCCTAGAGTGAAGCCTAGGTTGCTCGGAATGTAGAAATGACCATAACTTGCACACTGATTGCAATTATTCTTTTTATACGATGGAAAAACTGTTGCATCTTTATCGTATTTTGTGTTTCTGGCGTTGACTTCTTAGGCCGTAACTATTCGATCTGGTGGAGCACCGCCCTGGAGTGAAGCCTAGGTTGCCCGGAACGTAGAAATGACCACTACTATCACACTGGTTGCAAATTATTCCTGCTATACGATGGAAAACCTGTTGTATCTTTATTGCATTTTATGCTTCGGGCATTGACTTCTAAGGCCCTAACTATTCAATCTGTTGGAGCAACGCTCTATGGTGAAGCCTAGGTTGCCCGGAACGTAGACATGACCATAACTTTCACACTGGTTGCAATTATTCGTTTTATACGATGGAAATGCTGTTGTATTTATATCGTATTTTATGCTTCTGGCGTTGACTTCTTAGGCCCAAACAATTCCATCTGGTGGAACGACGCCCTAGGGTGAAGTCTAGGTTGCCCGGAGAGTAGAAATGACCATAACTTTCACACTGGTAGCAATTATTCGTTTTATCCGATGGAAAAACTGTTCTATTTATTTTATATTTTATGCTTCGGGCGTTGACTTCTAAGGCCCTAACTATACGATCTGGTGGAGCAACGCCCTAGAGTGAAGCCTAGGTTGCCCGGTACGTAGAAATGACCATCACTATCAAACTGGTTGCAATTATTTGTTTTATACGATGGAAATGCTGTTGTATTTATATCGTATTTTATGCTTCGGGCGTTGACTTCTTAGGCCCTAACATTTCGATCTGGTGGGGCAACTCCCGACAGTGAAGCCTAGGTTGCCCGGAACGTAGATATGACCATAACCTTCACACAGGTTGCAATTATTCGTTTTATACGGTGTAAAGGCTGTTGTATTTATATTGTATTTTATGCTTCTGGCGTTGACTTCTCAGGCCCTAATTATTCGATCTGGTGGAACAACGCCGTAGAGTGAAGCCTAGGTTGCACGAACGTAGAAATGACCATTACTTTCACACTGTTTGCTATTATTCGTTTTATACGATGGAAAAACTGTTATATTTATATTGTATTTTATGCTTCTGGCGTTGACTTCTTAGGCCCTAACTATTCGATCTTGTGGAACAACGCCCTAGAGTGAAGCCTAGGTTGCCTCTAACGTAGAAATGACCATCACTTTCACACGGGTTGCAATTATTCGTGTTATAGAATGTTAAGACTGTTGTATTTTTATAGTATTTTATACTTCAGGCGTTGACTTCTGAGGCCGTAGCTATTCGATGTGGTGGAAGAACGCCATACACTGAAGCCTAGGTTGCCCGGAACGTAGAAATGACCATAAGTTTCATACTGGTTGCAATTATTCGGTTTATACGATGGAAAAACTGTTGTATTTATATTGTATTTTATGCTTCTGGCGTTCACTTCTTAGGCCCTAACTATTCAATCTGTTGGAGCAAAGCCCTAGGGTGAAGCCTAGGTTGCCCGGAACGTAGAAATGACCATTACTTTCACACTGTTTGCAATTATTCCTTTTATACGATGGAAAAGCTGTTGTATTTATATCGTATTTTATGCTTCTGGCGTTGTCTTCTTAGGCCCTAACTATTCGATCTGGTGGAACAACGCCGTAGAGTGAAGCCTAGGTTGCCCGGAACGTAGAAATGACCATAACTTTCACACTGATTGCAATTATTTGTTATATACGATGGAAAAGCTGTTGTATTTATATCGTTTTTTATGCTTCTGGCGTTGACTTCTAAGGACCTAACTATTCGATCTGGTGGAGCAACGCCCTAGAGTGAAGCCTAGGTTGCTCGGAATGTAGAAATGACCATAACCTTCACACAGGTTGCAATTATTCGTTTTATACGGTGTAAAGGCTGTTGTATTTATTTTGTATTTTATTCTTCTGGTGTTGACTTCTTAGGACCTAACTATTCGATCTGGTGGAACAACGCCGTAGAGTGAACCCTAGGTTGCCCGAACGTAGAAATGACCATTACTTTCACACTGTTTGCAATTATTCCTTTTATACGATGGAAAAGCTGTTGTATTTATATCGTATTTTATGCTTCTGGCGTTGACTTCTAAGGACCTAACCATTCGATCTGGTGGAGCAACGCCCTAGAGTGAAGCCTAGGTTGCTCGGAATGTAGAAATGACCATAACTTTCACACTGATTGCAATTATTCTTTTTATACGATGGAAAAACTGTTGCATCTTCATCGTATTTTGTGTTTCTGGCGTTGACTTCTTAGGCCGTAACTATTCGATCTGGTGGAGCACCGCCCTGGAGTGAAGCCTAGGTTGCCCGGAACGTAGAAATGACCACTACTATCACACTGGTTGCAAATTAATCCTGCTATACGATGGAAAACCTGTTGTATCTTTATTGCATTTTATGCTTCGCGCATTGACCTCTAAGGCCCTAACTATTCAATCTGTTGGAGCAACGCTCTATGGTGAAGCCTAGGTTGCCCGGAACGTAGACATGACCATAACTTTCACACTGGTTGCAATTATTCGTTTTATACGATGGAAAAGCTGTTGTATTTATATCGTATTTTATGCTTCTGGCGTTGACTTCTTAGTCCCAAACTATTCCATCTGGTGGAACGACGCCCTAGGGTGAAGTCTAGGTTGCCCGGAAAGTTGAAATGACCATAACTTTCACACTGGTAGCAATTATTCGTTTTATCCGATGGAAAAACTGTTCTATTTATTTTATATTTTATGCTTCGGGCGTTGACTTCTAAGGCCCTAACTATACGATCTGGTGGAGCAACGCCCTAGAGTGAAGCCTAGGTTGCCCGGTACGTAGAAATGACCATCACTATCAAACTGGTTGCAATTATTTGTTTTATACGATGGAAAAGCTGTTGTATTTATATCGTATTTTATGCTTCTGGCGTTGACTTCTTAGGCCCTAACTATTCCATGTGGTGGAACAACGCCCTAGGGTGAAGCCTAGGTTGCCCGGAAAGTAGAAATGACCATAACTTTCACACTGGTAGCAATTATTCGTTTTATACGATGGAAAAACTGTTGTATTTATTTTGTGTTTTATGCTTCGGGCGTTGACTTCTAAGTCCCTAACTATTCGATCTGGTAGAGCAACGCCCTAGAGTGAAGCCTAGGTTGCCCGGTACGTAGAAATGACCATAAGTTTCATACTGGTTGCAATTATTCCTTTTATACGATGGAAAAACTGTTGTATTTATATTGTATTTTATGCTTCTGGCGTTGACTTCTCCGGCCCTAATTATTCGATCTGGTGGAACAACGCCGTAGAGTGAAGCCTAGGTTGCCCGAACGTAGAAATGACCATTATTTTCACACTGTTTGCAATTATTCCTTTTATACGATGGAACAGCTGTTGTATTTATATCGTATTTTATGCTTCTGGCGTTGACTTCTAAGGTCCTAACTATTCGATCTGGTGGAGCAACGCCCTAGAGTAAAGCCCAGGTTGCGCGGAACGTAGAAATGACCATAACTTTCACACTGGTAGCAATTATTCGTTTTGTACATTGGAAAAACTGTTCTATTTATATTGTATTTTATGCTTCTGGCGTTGACTACTTAGGCCCTAACTATTCGATCTTGTGGGACAACGCCCTAGAGTGAAGCCTAGGTTGCCCGGAACGTAGAAATGACCATTACTTTCACACTGTTTGCAATTATTCCTTTTATACGATGGAACAGCTGTTGTATTTATATCGTATTTTATGCTTCTGGCGTTGACTTCTAAGGTCCTAACTATTCGATCTGGTGGAGCAACGCCCTAGAGTAAAGCCTAGGTTGCTCGGAATGTAGAAATGACCATAAGTTGCATACTGGTTGCAATTATTCGTTTTATACGATGGAAAAACTGTTGTATTTATATTGTATTTTATGCTTCTGGGGTTGACTTCTAAGGCCCTAAATGTTCGATCTGGTGGAGCAACGCCTCAGAATTAAGTCTAGGTTGCCCGTAACGCCGAAATGATCATTACTTTAACGCTTGTTGCAATTATTCCTGTTATGCGATGAAAAGACTGTTATATTTTTATTGTATTTTATGCTTCAGGCGTGGACTTCTGAGGCCGTAGCTATTCGATGTGGTGGAAGAACGCCATACAGTGAAGCCTAGGTTGCCCGGATCGTAGAAATGACCACTACTTTCACACTGTTTGCAATTATTCATTTAATACGATGGAAATGCTGTTGTATTTATATCGTATTTTATGCTTCGGGCGTTGACTTCTTAGGCCCTAACATTTCGATCTGGTGGAGCAACTCCCGACAGTGAAGCCTAGGTTGCCCGGAACGTAGATATGACCATAACCTTCACACAGGTTGCAATTATTCGTTTTATACGGTGTAAAGGCTGTTGTATTTATTTTGTATTTTATTCTTCTGGTGTTGACTTCTTAGGACCTAACTATTCGATCTGGTGGAACAACGCCGTAGCGTGAAGCCTAGGTTGCCCGAACGTAGAAATGACCATTACTTTCACACTGTTTGCAATTATTCCTTTTATACGATGGAAAAGCTGTTGTATTTATATCGTATTTTATGCTTCTGGCGTTGACTTCTAAGGACCTAACTATTCGATCTGGTGGAGCAGCGCCCTAGAGTGAAGCCTAGGTTGCTCGGAATGTAGAAATGACCATAACTTGCACACTGATTGCAATTATTCTTTTTATACGATGGAAAAACTGTTGCATCTTTATCGTATTTTGTGTTTCTGGCATTGACTTCTTAGGCCGTAACTATTCGATCTGGTGGAGCACCGCCCTGGAGTGAAGCCTAGGTTGCCCGGAACGTAGAAATGACCACTACTATCACACTGGTTGCAAATTATTCCTGCTATACGATGGAAAACCTGTTGTATCTTTATTGCATTTTATGCTTCGGGCATTGACTTCTAAGGCCCTAACTATTCAATCTGTTGGAGCAACGCTCTATGGTGAAGCCTAGGTTGCCCGGAACGTAGACATGACCATAACTTTCACACTGGTTGCAATTATTCGTTTTATACGATGGAAAAGCTGTTGTATTTATATCGTATTTTATGCTTCTGGCGTTGACTTCTTAGGCCCAAACAATTCCATCTGGTGGAACGACGCCCTAGGGTGAAGTCTAGGTTGCCCGGAAAGTAGAAATGACCATAACTTTCACACTGGTAGCAATTATTCGTTTTATCCGATGGAAAAACTGTTCTATTTATTTTATATTTTATGCTTCGGGCGTTGACTTCTAAGGCCCTAACTATACGATCTGGTGGAGCAACGCCCTAGAGTGAAGCCTAGGTTGCCCGGTACGTAGAAATGACCATCACTATCAAACTGGTTGCAATTATTTGTTTTATACGATGGAAATGCTGTTGTATTTATATCGTATTTTATGCTTCGGGCGTTGACTTCTTAGGCCCTAACATTTCGATCTGGTGGGGCAACTCCCGACAGTGAAGCCTAGGTTGCCCGGAATGTAGAAATGACCATAACCTTCACACAGGTTGCAATTATTCGTTTTATACGGTGTAAAGGCTGTTGTATTTATTTTGTATTTTATTCTTCTGGTGTTGACTTCTTAGGACCTAACTATTCGATCTGGTGGAACAACGCCGCAGAGTGAACCCTAGGTTGCCCGAACGTAGAAATGACCATTACTTTCACACTGTTTGCAATTATTCCTTTTATACGATGGAAAAGCTGTTGTATTTATATCGTATTTTATGCTTCTGGCGTTGACTTCTAAGGACCTAACTATTCGATCTGGTGGAGCAACGCCCTAGAGTGAAGCCTAGGTTGCTCGGAATGTAGAAATGACCATAACTTTCACACTGATTGCAATTATTCTTTTTATACGATGGAAAAACTGTTGCATCTTCATCGTATTTTGTGTTTCTGGCGTTGACTTCTTAGGCCGTAACTATTCGATCTGGTGGAGCACCGCCCTGGAGTGAAGCCTAGGTTGCCCGGAACGTAGAAATGACCACTACTATCACACTGGTTGCAAATTATTCCTGCTATACGATGGAAAACCTGTTGTATCTTTATTGCATTTTATGCTTCGGGCATTGACCTCTAAGGCCCTAACTATTCAATCTGTTGGAGCAACGCTCTATGGTGAAGCCTAGGTTGCCCGGAACGTAGACATGACCATAACTTTCACACTGGTTGCAATTATTCGTTTTATACGATGGAAAAGCTGTTGTATTTATATCGTATTTTATGCTTCTGGCGTTGACTTCTTAGGCCCAAACTATTCCATCTGGTGGAACGACGCCCTAGGGTGAAGTCTAGGTTGCCCGGAAAGTAGAAATGACCATAACTTTCACTCTCGTAGCAATTATTCGTTTTATCCGATGGAAAAACTGTTCTATTTATTTTATATTTTATGCTTCGGGCGTTGACTTCTAAGGCCCTAACTATACGATCTGGTGGAGCAACGCCCTAGAGTGAAGCCTAGGTTGCCCGGTACGTAGAAATGACCATCACTATCAAACTGGTTGCAATTATTTGTTTTATACGATGGAAAAGCTGTTGTATTTATATCGTATTTTATGCTTCTGGCGTTGACTTCTTAGGCCCTAACTATTCCATCTGGTGGAACAACGCCCTAGGGTGAAGCCTAGGTTGCCCGGAAAGTAGAAATGACCATAACTTTCACACTGGTAGCAATTATTCGTTTTATACGATGGAAAAACTGTTGTATTTATTTTGTGTTTTATGCTTCGGGCGTTGACTTCTAAGGCCCTAACTATTCGATCTGGTAGAGCAACGCCCTAGAGTGAAGCCTAGGTTGCCCGGTACGTAGAAATGACCATAAGTTTCATACTGGTTGCAATTATTCCTTTTATACGATGGAAAAACTGTTGTATTTATATTGTATTTTATGCTTCTGGCGTTGACTTCTCCGGCCCTAATTATTCGATCTGGTGGAACAACGCCGTAGAGTGAAGCGTAGGTTGCCCGAACGTAGAAATGACCATTATTTTCACACTGTTTGCAATTATTCCTTTTATACGATGGAACAGCTGTTGTATTTATATCGTATTTTATGCTTCTGGCGTTGACTTCTAAGGTCCTAACTATTCGATCTGGTGGAGCAACGCCCTAGAGTAAAGCCCAGGTTGCGCGGAACGTAGAAATGACCATAACTTTCACACTGGTAGCAATTATTCGTTTTGTACATTGGAAAAACTGTTCTATTTATATTGTATTTTATGCTTCTGGCGTTGACTACTTAGGCCCTAACTATTCGATCTTGTGGGACAACGCCCTAGAGTAAAGCCTAGGTTGCTCGGAATGTAGAAATGACCATAAGTTGCATACTGGTTGCAATTATTCGTTTTATACGATGGAAAAACTGTTGTATTTATATTGTATTTTATGCTTCTGGGGTTGACTTCTAAGGCCCTAAATATTCGATCTGGTGGAGCAATGCCTCAGAATTAAGTCTAGGTTGCCCGTAACGCCGAAATGATCATTACTTTCACGCTTGTTGCAATTATTCCTGTTATGCGATGAAAAGACTGTTGTATTTTTATTGTATTTTATGCTTCAGGCGTGGACTTCTGAGGCCGTAGCTATTCGATGTGGTGGAAGAACGCCATACAGTGAAGCCTAGGTTGCCCGGATCGTAGACATGACCACTACTTTCACACTGTTTGCAATTATTCATTTAATACGATGGAAACGCTGTTGTATTTATATCGTATTTTATGCTTGGGGCGTTGACTTCTTAGGCCCTAACATTTCGATCTGGTGGAGCAACTCCCGACAGTGAAGCCTAGGTTGCCCGGAACGTAGATATGACCATAACCTTCACACAGGTTGCAATTATTCGTTTTATACGGTGTAAAGGCTGTTGTATTTATTTTGTATTTTATTCTTCTGGTGTTGACTTCTTAGGACCTAACTATTCGATCTGGTGGAACAACGCCGTAGCGTGAAGCCTAGGTTGCCCGAACGTAGAAATGACCATTACTTTCACACTGTTTGCAATTACTCCTTTTATACGATGGAAAAGCTGTTGTATTTATATCGTATTTTATGCTTCTGGCGTTGACTTCTAAGGACCTAACTATTCGATCTGGTGGAGCAACGCCCTAGAGTGAAGCCTAGGTTGCTCGGAATGTAGAAATGACCATAACTTGCACACTGATTGCAATTATTCTTTTTATACGATGGAAAAACTGTTGCATCTTTATCGTATTTTGTGTTTCTGGCGTTGACTTCTTAGGCCGTAACTATTCGATCTGGTGGAGCACCGCCCTGGAGTGAAGCCTAGGTTGCCCGGAACGTAGAAATGACCACTACTATCACACTGGTTGCAAATTATTCCTGCTATACGATGGAAAACCTGTTGTATCTTTATTGCATTTTATGCTTCGGGCATTGACTTCTAAGGCCCTAACTATTCAATCTGTTGGAGCAACGCTCTATGGTGAAGCCTAGGTTGCCCGGAACGTAGACATGACCATAACTTTCACACTGGTTGCAATTATTCGTTTTATACGATGGAAAAGCTGTTGTATTTATATCGTATTTTATGCTTCTGGCGTTGACTTCTTAGGCCCAAACAATTCCATCTGGTGGAACGACGCCCTAGGGTGAAGTCTAGGTTGCCCGGAGAGTAGAAATGACCATAACTTTCACACTGGTAGCAATTATTCGTTTTATCCGATGGAAAAACTGTTCTATTTATTTTATATTTTATGCTTCGGGCGTTGACTTCTAAGGCCCTAACTATACGATCTGGTGGAGCAACGCCCTAGAGTGAAGCCTAGGTTGCCCGGTACGTAGAAATGACCATCACTATCAAACTGGTTGCAATTATTTGTTTTATACGATGGAAATGCTGTTGTATTTATATCGTATTTTATGCTTCGGGCGTTGACTTCTTAGGCCCTAACATTTCGATCTGGTGGGGCAACTCCCGACAGTGAAGCCTAGGTTGCCCGGAACGTAGATATGACCATAACCTTCACACAGGTTGCAATTATTCGTTTTATACGGTGTAAAGGCTGTTGTATTTATATTGTATTTTATGCTTCTGGCGTTGACTTCTCAGGCCCTAATTATTCGATCTGGTGGAACAACGCCGTAGAGTGAAGCCTAGGTTGCCCGAACGTAGAAATGACCATTACTTTCACACTGTTTGCAATTATTCCTGTTATGCGATGAAAAGACTGTTGTATTTTTATTGCATTTTATGCTTCAGGCGTGGACTTCTGAGGCCGTAGCTATTCGATGTGGTGGAAGAACGCCATACGGTGAAGCCTAGGTTGCCCGGAGCGTAGAAATGACCACTACTTTCACACTGTTTGCAATTATTCCTTTTATACGATGGAAAAGCTGTTGTATTTATATCGTATTTTATGCTTCCGGCGTTGACTTCTTAGGCCCTAACTATTCGATCTGGTGGAACAACGCCGTAGAGTGAAGCCTAGGTTGCCCGGAACGTAGAAATGACCATTACTTTCACACTGTTTGCAATTATTCGTTTTATACGATGGAAAAACTGTTGTATTTTTATTGCATCTTATGCGTCTGGCGTTCACTTCTTAGGCCCTAACTATTGGATCCGGTGGATCAACGCCCTAGGGTCAGGCCTAGGTTGCCCGGAACGTAGAAATGACCATAGCTTTTACTCTCGTAGCAATTATTCGTTTTATACAATGGAAAAACCGTTCTATTTATTTTGTATTTTATGCTTCGGGCGTTGACTTCTAAGGCCCTAACTATTCAATCTGTTGGAGCAAAGCCCTAGGGTGAAGCCTATGTTGCTCGGAAAGTAGAAATGACCATAAGTTTCATACTGGTTGCAATTATTCGTTTTATACGATGGAAAAACTGTTGTATTTATATTGTATTTTATGCTTCTGGCGTTGACTTCTTAGGCACTAATTATTAGATCTGGTGGAACAACGCCGTAGAGTAAAGCCCAGGTTGCGCGGAACGTAGAAATGACCATATCTTTCACACTGGTAGCAATTATTCGTTTTATACATTGGAAAAACTGTTCTATTTATATTGTATTTTATGCTTCTGGCGTTGACTACTTAGTCCCTAACTATTCGATCTTGTGGAACAACGCCCTAGAGTGAAGCCTAGGTTGCCTGGAACGTAGAAATGACCATAACTTTCACACTGGTTATAATTATTTGTTTTATACGATGGAAAAGCTGTTGTATTTATATCGTATTTTATGCTTCTGGCGTTGACTTCTTAGGCCCTAACTATTCCATCTGGTGGAACATCGCCCTAGAGTAAAGCCCAGGTTGCGCGGAACGTAGAAATGACCATAACTTTCACACTGGTAGCAATTATTCGTTTTATACATTGGAAAAACTGTTCTATTTATATTGTATTTTATGCTTCTGGCGTTGACTTCTAAGGCCCTAACTATTCAATCTGTTGGAGCAAAGCCCTAGGGCGAAGCCTAGGTTGCTCGGAAAGTAGAAATGACCATAAGTTTCATACTGGTTGCAATTATTCGTTTTATACGATGGAAAAACTGTTGTATTTATATTGTATTTTATGCTTCTGGCGTTGACTTCTTAGGCACTAATTATTCGATCTGGTGGAACAACGCCGTAGAGTAAAGCCCAGGTTGCGCGGAACGTTGAAATGACCATATCCTTCACACTGGTAGCAATTATTCGTTTTATACATTGGAAAAACTGTTCTATTTATATTGTATTTTATGCTTCTGGCGTTGACTACTTAGTCCCTAACTATTCGATCTTGTGGAACAACGCCCTAGAGTGAAGCCTAGGTTGCCTGGAACGTAGAAATGACCATAACTATCACACTGGTTATAATTATTTGTTTTATACGATGGAAAAGCTGTTGTATTTATATCGTATTTTATGCTTTTGGCGTTGACTTCTTAGGCCCTAACTATTCCATCTGGTGGAACATCGCCCTAGAGTAAAGCCCAGGTTGCGCGGAACGTAGAAATGACCATAACTTTCACACTGGTAGCAATTATTCGTTTTATACATTGGAAAAACTGTTCTATTTATATCGTATTTTATGCTTCTGGCGTTGACTTCTAAGGTCCTAACTATTCGATCTGGTGGAGCAACGCCCTAGAGTAAAGCCCAGGTTGCGCGGAACGTAGAAATGACCATAACTTTCACACTGGTAGCAATTATTCGTTTTATACATTGGAAAGCTGTTCTATTTATATTGTATTTTATGCTTCTGGCGTTGACTACTTAGGCCCTAACTATTCGATCTTGTGGGACAACGCCCTAGAGTGAAGCCTAGGTTGCCCGGAACGTAGAAATGACCATTACTTTCACACTGTTTGCAATTATTCCTTTTATACGATGGAACAGCTGTTGTATTTATATCGTATTTTATGCTTCTGGCGTTGACTTCTAAGGTCCTAACTATTCGATCTGGTGGAGCAACGCCCTAGAGTAAAGCCTAGGTTGCTCGGAATGTAGAAATGACCATAAGTTGCATACTGGTTGCAATTATTCGTTTTATACGATGGAAAAACTGTTGTATTTATATTGTATTTTATGCTTCTGGGGTTGACTTCTAAGGCCCTAAATATTCGATCTGGTGGAGCAATGCCTCAGAATTAAGTCTAGGTTGCCCGTAACGCCGAAATGATCATTACTTTCACGCTTGTTGCAATTATTCCTGTTATGCGATGAAAAGACTGTTGTATTTTTATTGTATTTTATGCTTCAGGCGTGGACTTCTGAGGCCGTAGCTATTCGATGGGGTAGAAGAACGCCATACAGTGAAGCCTAGGTTGCCCGGATCGTAGAAATGACCACTACTTTCACACTGTTTGCAATTATTCATTTAATACGATGGAAATGCTGTTGTATTTATATCGTATTTTATGCTTCGGGCGTTGACTTCTTAGGCCCTAACATTTCGATCTGGTGGAGCAACTCCCGACAGTGAAGCCTAGGTTGCCCGGAACGTAAATATGACCATAACCTTCACACAGGTTGCAATTATTCGTTTTATACGGTGTAAAGGCTGTTGTATTTATTTTGTATTTTATTCTTCTGGTGTTGACTTCTTAGGACCTAACTATTCGATCTGGTGGAACAACGCCGTAGCGTGAAGCCTAGGTTGCCCGAACGTAGAAATGACCATTACTTTCACACTGTTTGCAATTATTCCTTTTATACGATAGAAAAGCTGTTGTATTTATATCGTATTTTATGCTTCTGGCGTTGACTTCTAAGGACCTAACTATTCGATCTGGTGGAGCAACGCCCTAGAGTGAAGCCTAGGTTGCTCGGAATGTAGAAATGACCATAACTTGCACACTGATTGCAATTATTCTTTTTATACGATGGAAAAACTGTTGCATCTTTATCGTATTTTGTGATTCTGGCGTTGACTTCTTAGGCCGTGACTATTCGATCTGGTGGAGCACCGCCCTGGAGTGAAGCCTAGGTTGCCCGGAACGTAGAAATGACCACTACTATCACACTGGTTGCAGTTATTCGTTTTATACAATGGAAAAGCTGTTGTATTTATATCGTATTTTATGCTTCTGGCGTTGACTTCTTAGGCCCTAACTATTCCATCTGGTGGAACAACGCCCTAGGGTGAAGCCTAGGTTGCCCGGAAAGTAGAAATGACCATAACTTTCACACTGGTAGCAATTATTCGTTTTATACGATGGAAAAACTGTTGTATTTATTTTGTATTTTATGCTTCGGGCGTTGACTTCTAAGGCCCTAACTATTCGATCTGGTAGAGCAACGCCCTAGAGTGAAGCCTAGGTTGCCCGGTACGTAGAAATGACCATAAGTTTCATACTGGTTGCAATTATTCGTTTTATACGATGGAAAAACTGTTGTATTTATATTGTATTTTATGCTTCTGGCGTTGACTACTTAGGCCCTAACTATTCGATCGTGTGGGACAACGCCCTAGAGTGAAGCCTAGGTTGCCCGGAACGTAGAAATGACCATAAGTTGCATACTGGTTGCAATTATTCGTTTTATACGATGGAAAAACTGTTGTATTTATATTGCATTTTATGCTTCTGGCGTTCACTTCTTAGGCCCTAACTATTCCATCTGGTGGAACATCGCCCTAGAGTAAAGCCCAGGTTGCGCGGAACGTAGAAATGACCATAACTTTCACACTGGTAGCAATTATTCGTTTTATACATTGGAAAAACTGTTCTATTTATATTGTATTTTATGCTTCTGGCGTTGACTTCTAAGGCCCTAACTATTCAATCTGTTGGAGCAAAGCCCTAGGGTGAAGCCTAGGTTGCTCGGAAAGTAGAAATGACCATAAGTTTCATACTGGTTGCAATTATTCGTTTTATACGATGGAAAAACTGTTGTATTTAGATTGTATTTTATGCTTCTGGCGTTGACTTCTTAGGCACTAATTATTCGATCTCGTGGAACAACGCCGTAGAGTAAAGCCCAGGTTGCGCGGAACGTTGAAATGACCATATCTTTCACACTGGTAGCAATTATTCGTTTTATACATTGGAAAAACTGTTCTATTTATATTGTATTTTATGCTTCTGGCGTTGACTACTTAGTCCCTAACTATTCGATCTTGTGGAACAACGCCCTAGAGTGAAGCCTAGGTTGCCTGGAACGTAGAAATGACCATAACTTTCACACTGGTTATAATTATTTGTTTTATACGATGGAAAAGCTGTTGTATTTATATCGTATTTTATGCTTCTGGCGTTGACTTCTTAGGCCCTAACTATTCCATCTGGTGGAACATCGCCCTAGAGTAAAGCCCAGGTTGCGCGGAACGTAGAAATGACCATAACTTTCACACTGGTAGCAATTATTCGTTTTATACATTGGAAAAACTGTTCTATTTATATTGTATTTTATGCTTCTGGCGTTGACTACTTAGGCCCTAACTATTCGATCTTGTGGAACAACGCCCTAGAGTGAAGCCTAGGTTGCCTGGAACGTAGAAATGACCATCACTTTCACATGGGTTGCAATTATTCCTGTTATAGGATGGAAAGACTGTTGTATTTTTATTGTATTTTATTCTCCTGGTGTTGACTCCTTAGGCCCTAAGTATTCGATTTGGCGATACAACGCCGTAGAGTGAAGCCTAGGTTGCCCGGAACGTAGAAATGACCATTACTTTCACACTGTTTGCAATTATTCCTTTTATACGATGGAACAGCTGTTGTATTTATATCGTATTTTATGCTTCTGGCGTTGACTTCTAAGGTCCTAACTATTCGATCTGGTGGAGCAACGCCCTAGAGTGAAGCCTAGGTTGCTCGGAATGTAGAAATGACCATAAGTTGCATACTGGTTGCAATTATTCGTTTTATACGATGGAAAAACTGTTGCATCTTTATCGTATTTTATGCTTCTGGCGTTGACTTCTTAGGCCGTAACTATCGGATCTGGTGGAGCAACGCCCTGGAGTTAAACCTGGGTTGCCCGGAACGTAGAAATGACCACTACTATCACACTGGTTGCAAATTATTCCTGCTATACGATGGAAAAACTGTTGTATTTTTATTGCATTTTATGCTTCTGGCGTTCACTTCTTAGGCCCTAACTATTCGATCTGGTGGAACAACGCCCTAGGGTGAAGCCTAGGTTGCCCGGAACGTAGATATGACCATAACCTTCACACAGGTTGCAATTATTCGTTTTATACGGTGTAAAGGCTGCTGGATTTATTTTGTATTTTTTCTTCTGGTGTTGACTTCTTAGGACCTATCTATTCGATCTGGTGGTGCAACGACCTAGAGTGAAGCCTAGGTTGCTCGGAATGTAGAAGTGACCATAACTTTCACACTGATTGCAATTATTCGTTTTATACGATTGAAAAAAAGTTGCATCTTCATCGTATTTTATGCTTCTGGCGTTGACTTCTTAGGCCGTAACTATTCGATCTGGTGGAGCAACGCCCTGGAGTGAAACCTGGGTTGCCCGGAACGTAGAAATGACCACTACTATCACACTGGTTGCAAATTATTCCTGCTATACGATGGAAAAACTGTTGTATTTTTATTGCATTTTATGCTTCTGGCGTTCACTTCTTAGGCCCTAACTATTCGATCTGGTGGAACAACGCCCTAGGGTGAAGCCTAGGTTGCCCGGTACGTAGAAATGACCATAACTTTCACACTGGTTGCAATTATTTGTTTTATACGATGGAAAAGTTGTTGTATTTATATCGTATTTTATGCTTCTGGCGTTGACTTCTTAGGCCCTAACTATTCCATCTGGTGGAACATCGCCCTAGAGTAAAGCCCAGGTTGCGCGGAACGTAGAAATGACCGTAACTTTCACACTGGTAGCAATTATTCGTTTTATACATTGGAAAAACTGTTCTATTTATATTGTATTTTATGCTTCTGGCGTTGACTACTTAGGCCCTAACTATTCGATCTTGTGGAACAACGCCCTAGAGTGAAGCCTAGGTTGCCTGGAACGTAGAAATAGCCATCACTTTCACATGGGTTGCAATTATTCCTGTTATAGGATGGAAAGACTGTTGTATTTTTATTGTATTTTATTCTCCTGGTGTTGACTCCTTAGGCCCTAAGTATTCGATTTGGTGATACAACGCCGTAGAGTGAAGCCTAGGTTGCCCGGAACGTAGAAATGACCATTACTTTCACACTGTTTGCAATTATTCCTTTTATACGATGGAACAGCTGTTGTATTTATATCGTATTTTATGCTTCTGGCGTTGACTTCTAAGGTCCTAACTATTCGATCTGGTGGAGCAACGCCCTAGAGTGAAGTCTAGGTTGCTCGGAATGTAGAAATGACCATAAGTTGCATACTGGTTGCAATTATTCGTTTTATACGATGGAAAAACTGTTGCATCTTTATCGTATTTTATGCTTCTGGCGTTGACTTCTTAGGCCGTAACTATCCGATCTGGTGGAGCAACGCCCTGGAGTTAAACCTGGCTTGCCCGGAACGTAGAAATGACCACTACTATCACACTGGTTGCAAATTATTTCTGCTATACGATGGAAAAACTGTTGTATTTTTATTGCATTTTATGCGTCTGGCGTTCACTTCTTAGGCCCTAACTATTCGATCTGGTGGAACAACGCCCTAGGGTGAAGCCTAGGTTGCCCGGAGCGTAGAAATGACCACTACTTTCACACTGTTTGCAATTATTCATTTAATACGATGGAAATGCTGTTGTATTTATATCGTATTTTATGCTTCGGGCGTTGACTTCTTATGCCCTAACATTTCGATCTTGTGGAGCAACGCCCGACAGTGAAGCCTAGGTTGCCCGGAACGTAGATATGACCATAACCTTCACACAGGTTGCAATTATTCGTTTTATACGGTGTAAAGGCTGCTGTATTTATTTTGTATTTTTTCTTCTGGTGTTGACTTCTTAGGACCTATCTATTCGATCTGGTGGAGCAACGCCCTAGAGTGAAGCCTAGGTTGCTCGGAATGTAGAAGTGACCATAACATTCACACTGTTTGCAATTATTCCATTTATACGATGGAAAAGCTGTTGTATTTATATCGTATTTTATGGTTCTGGCGTTGACGTCTTAGGCCCTAGCTATTCGATCTGGTGGAACAACGCCGTAGAGTGAAGCCTAGGTTGCTCGGAAAGGAGAAATGACCATAAGTTTCATACTGGTTGCAATTATTCGTTTTATACGATGGAAGAACTGTTGTTATTATATTGTATTTTATGCTTCTGGCGTTGACTTCTCGGTCCCTAATTATTCGATCTGGCGAACAACGCCGTAGAGTGAAGCCTAGGTTGCCCGAACGTAGAAATGACCATTACTTTCACACTGTTTGATATTATTCGTTTTATACGATGGAAAAACTGTTATATTTATATTGTATTTTTTGCTTCTGGCGTTGACTTCTTAGGCCCTAACTATTCGATCTTGTGGAACAACGCCCTAGAGTGAAGCCTAGGTTGCCCGGAACGTAGAAATGACCATAACTTTCACACTGATTGCAATTATTTCTTATATACGATGGAAAAGCTGTTGTATTTATATCGTATTTTATGCTTCTGGCGTTGACTTCTCCGGCCCTAATTATTCGATCTGGTGGAACATCACCGTAGAGTGAAGCCTAGGTTGCCCGAACGTAGAAATGACCATTACTTTCACACTGTTTGCAATTATTTCTTTTATACGATGGAAAAGCTGTTGTATTTATATCGTATTTTATGCTTCTGGCGCTGACTTCTAAGGACCTAACTATTCGATCTGGTGGAGCAACGCCCTAGAGTGAAGCCTAGGTTGCTCGGAATGTAGAAATGACCATAACTTTCACACTGATTGCAATTATTCTCTTTATACGATGGAAAAACTGTTGCATCTTCATCGTATTTTATGCTTCTGGCGTTGACATCTTAGGCAGTAACTATTCGTTCTGGTGGAGCAATGCCCTGGAGTGAAACCTGGGTTGCCCGGAACGTAGAAATGACCACTACTATCACACTGGTTGCAAATTATTCCTGCTATACGATGGAAAACCTGTTGTATCTTTATTGCATTTTATGCTTCGGGCATTGACTTCTAAGGCCCTAACTATTCAATCTGTTGGAGCAACGCTCTATGGTGAAGCCTAGGTTGCCCGGAACGTAGACATGACCATAACTTTCACACTGGTTGCAATTATTCGTTTTATACGATGGAAAAGCTGTTGTATTTATATCGTATTTTATGCTTCTGGCGTTGACTTCTTAGGCCCAAACTATTCCATCTGATGGAACGGCGCCCTAGGGTGAAGTCTAGGTTGCCCGGAATGTAGAAATGACCATAACTTTCACACTGGTAGCAATTATTCGTTTTATCCGATGGAAAAACTGTTCTATTTATTTTATATTTTATGCTTCGGGCGTTGACTTCTAAGGCCCTAACTATACGATCTGGTGGAGCAACGCCCTAGAGTGAAGCCTAGGTTGACCGGTACGTAGAAATGACCGTCACTATCAAACTGGTTGCAATTATTTGTTTTATACGATGGAAAAGCTGTTGTATTTATATCGTATTTTATGCTTCTGGCGTTGACTTCTTAGGCCGTAACTATTCCATCTGGCGGAACAACGCCCTGGAGTGAAACCTGGGTTGCCCGGAACGTAGAAATGACCACTACTATCACACTGGTTGCAAATTATTCCAGCTATACGATGGAAAAACTGTTGTATTTTTATTGCATTTTATGCTTCTGGTGTTTACTTCTTAAGCCCTAACTATTCGATCTGGTGGGACACCGGCCTAGGGTGAAGCCTAGGTTGCCCGGAACGTAGAAATGACCATAACTTGCACACTGGTTGCAATTATTTGTTTTATACGATGGAAAAGCTGTTGTATTTATATCGTATTTTATGCTCCTGGCGTTGACTTCTAAGCACCTAGCTATTCGGTCTGGTGGAGCAACGCCCTAGAGTGAAGCCTAGGTTGCTCGGAATGTAGAAATGACCATAACTTTCACACTGGTTGCAATTATTCGTTTTATACGATGGAAAAACTGTTGCATCTTTATCGTATTTTGTGCTTCTGGCGTTGACTTCTTAGGCCGTAACTATTCGATCTGGTGGAGCACCGCCCTGGAGTGAAGCCTAGGTTGCCCGGAACGTAGAAATGACCACTACTATCACACTGGTTGCAAATTATTCATGCTATACGATGGAAAAACTGTTGTATTTTTATTGCATTTTATGCTTCGGGCATTGACTTCTAAGGCCCTAACTATTCATTCTGCTGGAGCAACGCCCTAGGGTGAAGCCTAGGTTGCCCGGAATGTAGAAATGACAAATAACTTTCACACTGTTTGCAATTATTCCATTTATACGATGGAAAAGCTGTTGTATTTATATCGTATTTTATGGATCTGGCGTTGACGTCTTAGGCCCTAGCTATTCGATCTGGTGGAACAACGCCGTAGAGTGAAGCCTAGGTTGCTCGGAAAGGAGAAATGACCATAACTTTCACACTGGTTGCAATTATTCGTTTTATACGATGTAAGAACTGTTGTTATTATATTGTATTTTATGCTTCTGGCGTTGACTTCTCGGTCCCTAATTATTCGATCTGGTGGAGCAACGCCGTAGAGTGAAGCCTAGGTTGCCCGAACGTATAAATGACCATTACTTTCACACTGTTTGATATTATTCGTTTTATACGATGGAAAAACTGTTATATTTATATTGTATTTTTTGCTTCTGGCGTTGACTTCTTAGGCCCTAACTATTCGATCTTGTGGAACAACGCCCTAGAGTGAAGCCTAGGTTGCCCGGAACGTAGAAATGACCATAACTTTCACACTGATTGCAATTATTTGTTATATACGATGGAAAAGCTGTTGTATTTATATCGTATTTTATGCTTCTGGCGTTGACTTCTCCGGCCCTAATTATTCGATCTGGTGGAACAACACCGTAGAGTGAAGCCTAGGTTGCCCGAACGTAGAAATGACCATTACTTTCACACTGTTTGCAATTATTCCTTTTATACGATGGAAAAGCTGTTGTATTTATATCGTATTTTATGCTTCTGGCGCTGACTTCTAAGGACCTAACTATTCGATCTGGTGGAGCAACGCCCTAGAGTGAAGCCTAGGTTGCTCGGAATGTAGAAGTGACCATAACTTTCACACTGATTGCAATTATTTCTTATATACGATGGAAAAGCTGTTGTATTTATATCGTATTTTATGCTTCTGGCGTTGACTTCTCCGGCCCTAATTATTCGATCTGGTGGAACATCACCGTAGAGTGAAGCCTAGGTTGCCCGAACGTAGAAATGACCATTACTTTCACACTGTTTGCAATTATTCCTTTTATACGATGGAAAAGCTGTTGTATTTATATCGTATTTTATGCTTCTGGCGCTGACTTCTAAGGACCTAACTATTCGATCTGGTGGAGCAACGCCCTAGAGTGAAGCCTAGGTTGCTCGGAATGTAGAAATGACCATAACTTTCACACTGATTGCAATTATTCTCTTTATACGATGGAAAAACTGTTGCATCTTCATCGTATTTTATGCTTCTGGCGTTGACATCTTAGGCAGTAACTATTCGTTCTGGTGGAGCAATGCCCTGGAGTGAAACCTGGGTTGCCCGGAACGTAGAAATGACCACTACTATCACACTGGTTGCAAATTATTCCTGCTATACGATGGAAAACCTGTTGTATCTTTATTGCATTTTATGCTTCGGGCATTGACTTCTAAGGCCCTAACTATTCAATCTGTTGGAGCAACGCTCTATGGTGAAGCCTAGGTTGCCCGGAACGTAGACATGACCATAACTTTCACACTGGTTGCAATTATTCGTTTTATACGATGGAAAAGCTGTTGTATTTATATCGTATTTTATGCTTCTGGCGTTGACTTCTTAGGCCCAAACTATTCCATCTGATGGAACGGCGCCCTAGGGTGAAGTCTAGGTTGCCCGGAATGTAGAAATGACCATAACTTTCACACTGGTAGCAATTATTCGTTTTATCCGATGGAAAAACTGTTCTATTTATTTTATATTTTATGCTTCGGGCGTTGACTTCTAAGGCCCTAACTATACGATCTGGTGGAGCAACGCCCTAGAGTGAAGCCTAGGTTGACCGGTACGTAGAAATGACCGTCACTATCAAACTGGTTGCAATTATTTGTTTTATACGATGGAAAAGCTGTTGTATTTATATCGTATTTTATGCTTCTGGCGTTGACTTCTTAGGCCGTAACTATTCCATCTGGCGGAACAACGCCCTGGAGTGAAACCTGGGTTGCCCGGAACGTAGAAATGACCACTACTATCACACTGGTTGCAAATTATTCCAGCTATACGATGGAAAAACTGTTGTATTTTTATTGCATTTTATGCTTCTGGTGTTTACTTCTTAAGCCCTAACTATTCGATCTGGTGGGACACCGGCCTAGGGTGAAGCCTAGGTTGCCCGGAACGTAGAAATGACCATAACTTGCACACTGGTTGCAATTATTTGTTTTATACGATGGAAAAGCTGTTGTATTTATATCGTATTTTATGCTCCTGGCGTTGACTTCTAAGCACCTAGCTATTCGGTCTGGTGGAGCAACGCCCTAGAGTGAAGCCTAGGTTGCTCGGAATGTAGAAATGACCATAACTTTCACACTGGTTGCAATTATTCGTTTTATACGATGGAAAAACTGTTGCATCTTTATCGTATTTTGTGCTTCTGGCGTTGACTTCTTAGGCCGTAACTATTCGATCTGGTGGAGCACCGCCCTGGAGTGAAGCCTAGGTTGCCCGGAACGTAGAAATGACCACTACTATCACACTGGTTGCAAATTATTCATGCTATACGATGGAAAAACTGTTGTATTTTTATTGCATTTTATGCTTCGGGCATTGACTTCTAAGGCCCTAACTATTCATTCTGCTGGAGCAACGCCCTAGGGTGAAGCCTAGGTTGCCCGGAATGTAGAAATGACAAATAACTTTCACACTGTTTGCAATTATTCCATTTATACGATGGAAAAGCTGTTGTATTTATATCGTATTTTATGGATCTGGCGTTGACGTCTTAGGCCCTAGCTATTCGATCTGGTGGAACAACGCCGTAGAGTGAAGCCTAGGTTGCTCGGAAAGGAGAAATGACCATAACTTTCACACTGGTTGCAATTATTCGTTTTATACGATGTAAGAACTGTTGTTATTATATTGTATTTTATGCTTCTGGCGTTGACTTCTCGGTCCCTAATTATTCGATCTGGTGGAGCAACGCCGTAGAGTGAAGCCTAGGTTGCCCGAACGTATAAATGACCATTACTTTCACACTGTTTGATATTATTCGTTTTATACGATGGAAAAACTGTTATATTTATATTGTATTTTTTGCTTCTGGCGTTGACTTCTTAGGCCCTAACTATTCGATCTTGTGGAACAACGCCCTAGAGTGAAGCCTAGGTTGCCCGGAACGTAGAAATGACCATAACTTTCACACTGATTGCAATTATTTGTTATATACGATGGAAAAGCTGTTGTATTTATATCGTATTTTATGCTTCTGGCGTTGACTTCTCCGGCCCTAATTATTCGATCTGGTGGAACAACACCGTAGAGTGAAGCCTAGGTTGCCCGAACGTAGAAATGACCATTACTTTCACACTGTTTGCAATTATTCCTTTTATACGATGGAAAAGCTGTTGTATTTATATCGTATTTTATGCTTCTGGCGCTGACTTCTAAGGACCTAACTATTCGATCTGGTGGAGCAACGCCCTAGAGTGAAGCCTAGGTTGCTCGGAATGTAGAAGTGACCATAACATTCACACTGATTGCAATTATTCGTTTTATACGATCGAAAAAAAGTTGCATCTTAATCGTATTTTATGCTTCTGGCGTTGACTTCTTAGGCCGTAACTATTCGATCTGGTGGAGCAACGCCCTGGAGTGAAACCTGGGTTGCCCGGAACGTAGAAATGACCACTACTATCACACTGGTTGCAAATTATTCCTGCTATACGATGGAAAAACTGTTGCATTTTTATTGCATTTTATGCTTCTGGTGCTCACTTCTTAAGCCCTAACTATTCGATCTGGTGGGACACCGGCCTAGGGTGAAGCCTAGGTTGCCCGGAACGTAGAAATGACCATAAGTTGCATACTGGTTGCAATTATTCGTTTTATACGATGGAAAAACTGTTGTACTTATATTGTATTTTATGCTTCTGGGGTTGACTTCTAAGGCCCTAAATATTCGATCTGGTGGAGCAATGCCTCAGAATTAAGTCTAGGATGCCCGAAACGCCGAAATCATCATTACTTTCACGCTTGTTGCTATTATTCCTGTTATACGATGAAAAGACTGTTGTATTTTTATTGTATTTTATGCTTCAGGCGTGGACTTCTGAGGCCGTAGCTATTCGATGTGGTGGAAGAACGCCATACAGTGAAGCCTAGGTTGCCCGGAACGCAGAAATGACCACTACTTTCACACTGTTTGCAATTATTCATTTAATACGATGGAAATGCTGTTGTATTTATATCGTATTTTATGCTTCGGGCGTTGACTTCTTAGGCCCTAACATTTCGATCTGGTGGAGCAACGCCCGACAGTGAAGCCTAGGTTGCCCGGAACGTAGATATGACCATAACCTTCACACAGGTTGCAATTATTCGTTTTATACGGTGTAAAGGCTGCTGTATTTATTTTGTATTTTTTATTCTGGTGTTGACTTCTTAGGACCTATCTATTCGATCTGGTGGAGCAACGCCCTAGAGTGAAGCCTAGGTTGCTCGGAATGTAGAAGTGACCATAACATTCACACTGATTGCAATTATTCGTTTTATACGATTGAAAAAAAGTTGCATCTTCATCGTATTTTATGCTTCTGGCGTTGACTTCTTAGGCCGTAACTATTCGATCTGGTGGAGCAACGCCCTGGAGTGAAACCTGGGTTGCCCGGAACGTAGAAATGACCACTACTATCACACTGGTTGCAAATTATTCCTGCTATACGATGGAAAAACTGTTGTATTTTTATTGCATTTTATGCTTCTGGTGTTCACTTCTTAAGCCCTAACTATTCGATCTGGTGGGACACCGGCCTAGGGTGAAGCCTAGGTTGCCCGGAACGTAGAAATGACCATAACTTGCACACTGGTTGCAATTATTTGTTTTCTACGATGGAAAAGCTGTTGTATTTATATCGCATTTTATGCTTCTGGCGTTGACTTCTAAGGTCCTAACTATTCGATCTGGTGGAGCAACGCCCTAGAGTAAAGCCTAGGTTGCTCGGAATGTAGAAGTGACCATAAGTTGCATACTGGTTGCAATTATTCCTTTTATACGATGGAAAAGCTGTTCTATTTATATTGTATTTTATGCTTCTGTCGTTGACTACTTAGGCCCTAACTATTCGATCTTGTGGAACAACGCCCTAGAGTGAAGCCTAGGTTGCCTGGAACGTAGAAATGACCATCACTTTCACAGGGGTTGCAATTATTCCTGTTATAGGATGGAAAGACTGTCGTATTTTTATTGTATTTTATTCTCCTGGTGTTGACTCCTTAGGCCCTAACTATTCGATCTTGTGGAACAACGCCCTAGAGTGAAGCCTAGGTTGCCCGGAACGTAGAAATGACCATTACTTTCACACTGTTTGCAATTATTCCTTTTATACGATGGAACAGCTGTTGTATTTATATCGTATTTTATGCTTCTGGCGTTGACTTCTAAGGTCCTAACTATTCGATCTGGTGGAGCAACGCCCTAGAGTGAAGCCTAGGTTGCTCGGAATGTAGAAATGACCATAAGTTGCATACTGGTTGCAATTATTCGTTTTATACGATGGAAAAACTGTTGCATCTTTATCGTATTTTATGCTTCTGGCTTTGACTTCTTAGGCCGTAACTATCCGATCTGGTGGAGCAACGCCCTGGAGTTAAACCTGGGTTGCCCGGAACGTAGAAATGACCACTACTATCACACTGGTTGCAAATTATTCCTGCTATACGATGGAAAAACTGTTGTATTTTTATTGCATTTTATGCGTCTGGCGTTCACTTCTTAGGCCCTAACTATTCGATCTGGTGGAAAAACGCCCTAGGGTGAAGCCTCGGTTGCCCGGAGCGTAGAAATGACCACTACTTTCACACTGTTTGCAATTATTCATTTAATACGATGGAAATGCTGTTGTATTTATATCGTATTTTATGCTTCGGGCGTTGACTTCTTAGGCCCTAACATTTCGATCTTGTGGAGCAACGCCCGACAGTGAAGCCTAGGTTGCCCGGAACGTAGATATGACCATAACCTTCACACAGGTTGCAATTATTCGTTTTATACGGTGTAAAGGCTGCTGTATTTATTTTGTATTTTTTCTTCTGGTGTTGACTTCTTAGGACCTATCTATTCGATCTGGTGGAGCAACGCCCTAGAGTGAAGCCTAGGTTGCTCGGAATGTAGTAGTGACCATAACATTCACACTGATTGCAATTATTCGTTTTATACGATTGAAAAAAAGTTGCATCTTCATCGTATTTTATGCTTCTGGCGTTGACTTCTTAGGCCGTAACTACTCGATCTGGTGGAGCAACGCCCTGGAGTGAAACCTGGGTTGCCCGGAACGTAGAAATGACCACTACTATCACACTGGTTGCAAATTATTCCTGCTATACGATGGAAAAACTGTTGTATTTTTATTGCATTTTATGCTTCTGGCGTTCACTTCCTAGGCCCTAACTATTCGATCTGGTGGGACACCGGCCTAGGGTGAAGCCTAGGTTGCCCGGAACGTAGAAATGACCATAACTTTCACACTGGTTGCAATTATTTGTTTTATACGATGGAAAAGCTGTTGTATTTATATCGTATTTTATGCTTCTGGCGTTGACTTCTAAGCACCTAGCTATTCGGTCTAGTGGAGCAACGCCCTAGAGTGAAGCCTAGGTTGCTCGGAATGTAGAAATGACCATAACTTTCACACTGGTTGCAATTATTCGTTTTATACGATGGAAAAACTGTTGCATCTTTATCGTATTTTGTGCTTCTGGCGTTGACTTCTTAGGCCGTAACTATTCGATCTGGTGGAGCACCGCCCTGGAGTGAAGCCTAGGTTGCCCGGAACGTAGAAATGACCACTACTATCACACTGGTTGCAAATTATTCATGCTATACGATGGAAAAACTGTTGTATTTTTATTGCATTTTATGCTTCGGGCATTGACTTCTAAGGCCCTAACTATTCATTCTGTTGGAGCAACGCCCTAGGGTGAAGCCTAGGTTGCCCGGAATGTAGAAATGACCATAACTTTCACACTGTTTGCAATTATTCCATTTATACGATGGAAAAGCTGTTGTATTTATATCGTATTTTATGGTTCTGGCGTTGACGTCTTAGGCCCTAGCTATTCGATCTGGTGGAACAACGCCGTAGAGTGAAGCCTAGGTTGCTCGGAAAGGAGATATGACCATAAGTTTCATACTGGTTGCAATTATTCGTTTTATACGATGGAAAAACTGTTGTTATTATATTGTATTTTATGCTTCTGGCGTTGACTTCTCGGGCCCTAATTATTCGATCTGGTGGATCAACGCCGTAGAGTGAAGCCTAGGTTGCCCGAACGTAGAAATGACCATTACTTTCACACTGTTTGATATTATTCGTCTTATACGATGGAAAAACTGTTATATTTATATTGTATTTTTTGCTTCTGGCGTTGACTTCTTAGGCCCTAACTATTCGATCTTGTGGAACAACGCCCTAGAGTGAAGCCTAGGTTGCCCGGAACGTAGAAATGACCATAACTTTCACACTGATTGCAATTATTTGTTATATACGATGGAAAAGCTGTTGTATTTATATCGTATTTTATGCTTCTGCCGTTGAGTTCTCCGGCAGTAATTATTCGATCTGGTGGAACAACGCCCTAGAGTGAAGCCTAGGTTGCCCGGAACGTAGAAATGACCATAACTTTCACACTGATTGCAATTATTTGTTATATACGATGGAAAAACTGTTGTATTTTAATTGCATTTTATGCTTCTGGCGTTCACTTCTTCGGCCCTAACTATTCGATTTGGTGGAACAACGGCCTAGGGTGATGCCTAGGTTGCCCGGAACGTAGAAATGACCATTACTTTCACACTGTTTGCAATTATTCCTTTTATACGATGGAACAGCTGTTGTATTTATATCGTATTTTATGCTTCTGGCGCAGACTTCTAAGGTCCTAACTATTCGATCTGGTGGAGCAACGCCCTAGAGTGAAGCCTAGGTTGCTCGGAATGTAGAAATGTCCATAAGTTGCATACTGGTTGCAATTATTCGTTTTATACGATGGAAAAACTGTTGCATCTTTATCGTATTTTATGCTTCTGGCGTTGACTTCTTAGGACGGAACTATCCGATCTGGTGGTGCAACGCCCTGGGGTTAAACCTGGGTTGCCCGGAACGTAGAAATGACCACTACTTTCACACTGTTTGCAATTATTCATTTAATACGATGGAAATGCTGTTGTATTTATATCGTATTTTATGCTTCGGGCGTAGACTTCTTAGGCCCTAACATTTCGATCTGGTGGAGCAACGCCCGACAGTGAAGCCTAGGTTGCCCGGAACGTAGATATGACCATAACCTTCACACAGGTTGCAATTATTCGTTTTATACGGTGTAAAGGCTGTTGTATTTATTTTGTATTTTATTCTTCTGGTGTTGACTTCTTAGGCCCTAACTATTCGATCTGGTGGAACAACGCCGTAGAGTGAAGCCTAGGTTGCCCGGAACGTAGAAATGACCATTACTTTCACACTGTTTGCAATTATTCCTTTCATACGATGGAAAAGCTGTTGTATTTATATCGTATTTTATGCTTCTGGCGTTGACTTCTTAGGCCCTATCTATTCGATCTGGTGGAACAACGCCGTAGAGTGAAGCCTAGGTTGCTCGGAATGTAGAAATGACCATAAGTTGCATACTGGTTGCAATTATTCGTTTTATACGATGGAAAAACTGTTGCATCTTTATCGTATTTTATGCTTCTGGCGTTGAATTCTTAGGCCGTAACTATCCGATCTGGTGGAGCAACGCCCTGGAGTTAAACCTGGGTTGCCCGGAACGTAGAAATGACCATAACTTTCACACTGGTAGCAATTATTCGTTTTATACATTGGAAAAACTGTTCTATTTATATTGTATTTTATGCTTCTGGCGTTGACTACTTAGGCCCTAACTATTCGATCTTGTGGAACAACGCCCTAGAGTGAAGCCTAGGTTGCCCGGAACGTAGAAATGACCATTACTTTCACACTGTTTGCAATTATTCCTTTTATACGATGGAACAGCTGTTGTATTTATATCGTATTTTATGCTTCTGGCGTTGACTTCTAAGGTCCTAACTATTCGATCTGGTGGAGCAACGCCCTAGAGTGAAGCCTAGGTTGCTCGGAATGTAGAAATGACCATAAGTTGCATACTGGTTGCAATTATTCGTTTTATACGATGGAAAAACTGTTGCATCTTTATCGTATTTTATGCTTCTGGCGTTGAATTCTTAGGCCGTAACTATCCGATCTGGTGGAGCAACGCCCTGGAGTTAAACCTGGGTTGCCCGGAACGTAGAAATGACCACTACTATCACACTGGTTGCAAATTATTCCTGCTATACGATGGAAAAACTGTTGTATTTTTATTGCATTTTATGCGTCTGGCGTTCACTTCTTAGGCCCTAACTATTCGATCTGGTGGAACAACGCCCTAGGGTGAAGCCTAGGTTGCCCGGAACGTAGAAATGACCATAGCTTTTACACTCGTAGCAATTATTCGTTTTATACAATGGAAAAACCGTTCTATTTATTTTGTATTTCATGCTTCGGGCGTTGACTTCTAAGGCCCTAACTATTCAATCTGTTGGAGCAAAGCCCTAGGGTGAAGCCTAGGTTGTTCGGAAAGTAGAAATGACCATAAGTTTCATACTGGTTGCAATTATTCGTTTTATACGATAGAAAAACTGTTGTATTTATATTGTATTTTATGCTTCTGGCGTTGACTTCTCAGGCCCTAATTATTCGATCTGGTGGAGCAATGCCTCAGAGTAAAGTCTAGGTAGCCCGTAACGCTGAAATGATCATTACTTTCACGCTTGTTGCAATTATTCCTGTTATGCGATGAAAAGACTGTTGTATTTTTATTGTATTTTATGCTTCTGGCGTTGACTTCTAAGGACCTAACTATTCGATCTGGTGGAGCAACGCCGTAGAGTGAAGCCTAGGTTGCCCGAACGTAGAAATGACCATTATTTTCACACTGTTTGCAATTATTCCTTTTATACGATGGAACAGCTGTTGTATTTATATCGTATTTTATGCTTCTGGCGTGGACTTCTTAGGCCCTAACTATTCCATCTGGTGGAACAACGCCCTAGGGTGAAGCCTAGGTTGCCCGGAAAGTAGAAATGACCATAACTTTCACACTGGTAGCAATTATTCGTTTTATACGATGGAAAAACTGTTGTATTTATTTTGTATTTTATGCTTCGGGCGTTGACTTCTAAGGCCCTAACTATTCGATCTGGTAGAGCAACGCCCTAGAGTGAGGCCTAGGTTGCCCGGTACATAGAAATGACCATAAGTTTCATACTGGTTGCAATTATTCGTTTTATACGATGGAAAAACTGTTGTATTTATATTGTGTTTTATGCTTCTGGCGTTGACTTCTCCGGCCCTAATTATTCGATCTGGTGGAACAACGCCGTAGAGTGAAGCCTAGGTTGCCCGAACGTAGAAATGACCATTATTTTCACACTGTTTGCAATTATTCCTTTTATACGATGGAACAGCTGTTGTATTTATATCGTATTTTATGCTTCTGGCGTTGACTTCTAAGGTCCTAACTATTCGATCTGGTGGAGCAACGCCCTAGAGTAAAGCCCAGGTTGCGCGGAACGTAGAAATGACCATAACTTTCACACTGGTAGCAATTATTCGTTTTACACATTGGAAAAACTGTTCTATTTATATTGTATTTTATGCTTCTGGCGTTGACTACTTAGGCCCTAGCTATTCGATCTTGTGGGACAACGCCCTAGGGTGAAGCCTAGGTTGCCCGGAATGTAGAAATGACCATAACTTTCACACTGTTTGCAATTATTCCATTTATACGATGGAAAAGCTGTTGTATTTATATCGTATTTTATGGTTCTGGCGTTGACGTCTTAGGCCCTAGCTATTCGATCTGGTGGAACAACGCCGTAGAGTGAAGCCTAGGTTGCTCGGAAAGGAGAAATGACCATCAGTTTCATACTGGTTGCAATTATTCGTTTTATACGATGTAAGAACTGTTGTTATTATATTGTATTTTATGCTTCTGGCGTTGACTTCTCGGTCCCTAATTATTCGATCTGGTGGAACAACGCCGTAGAGTGAAGCCTAGGTTGCCCGAACGTATAAATGACCATTACTTTCACACTGTTTGATATTATTCGTTTTATACGATGGAAAAACTGTTATATTTATATTGTATTTTTTGCTTCTGGCGTTGACTTCTTAGGCCCTAACTATTCGATCTTGTGGAACAACGCCCTAGAGTGAAGCCTAGGTTGCCCGGAACGTAGAAATGACCATAACTTTCACACTGATTGCAATTATTTGTTATATACGATGGAAAAGCTGTTGTATTTATATCGTATTTTATGCTTCTGGCGTTGACTTCTCCGGCCCTAATTATTCGATCTGGTGGAACAACACCGTAGAGTGAAGCCTAGGTTGCCCGAACGTAGAAATGACCATTACTTTCACACTGTTTGCAATTATTCCTTTTATACGATGGAAAAGCTGTTGTATTTATATCGTATTTTATGCTTCTGGCGCTGACTTCTAAGGACCTAACTATTCGATCTGGTGGAGCAACGCCCTAGAGTGAAGCCTAGGTTGCTCGGAATGTAGAAGTGACCATAACATTCACACTGATTGCAATTATTCGTTTTATACGATCGAAAAAAAGTTGCATCTTCATCGTATTTTATGCTTCTGGCGTTGACTTCTTAGGCCGTAACTATTCGATCTGGTGGAGCAACGCCCTGGAGTGAAACCTGGGTTGCCCGGAACGTAGAAATGACCACTACTATCACACTGGTTGCAAATTATTCCTGCTATACGATGGAAAAACTGTTGTATTTTTATTGCATTTTATGCTTCTGGTGTTCACTTCTTAAGCCCTAACTATTCGATCTGGTGGGACACCGGCCTAGGGTGAAGCCTAGGTTGCCTGGAACGTAGAAATGACCATAAGTTGCATACTGGTTGCAATTATTCGTTTTATACGATGGAAAAACTGTTGTATTTATATTGTATTTTATGCTTCTGGGGTTGACTTCTAAGGCCCTAAATATTCGATCTGGTGGAGCAATGCCTCAGAATTAAGTCTAGGATGCCCGAAACGCCGAAATGATCATTACTTTCACGCTTGTTGCTATTATTCCTGTTATACGATGAAAAGACTGTTGTATTTTTATTGTATTTTATGCTTCAGGCGTGGACTTCTGAGGCCGTAGCTATTCGATGTGGTGGAAGAACGCCATACAGTGAAGCCTAGGTTGCCCGGAACGTAGAAATGACCACTACTTTCACACTGTTTGCAATTATTCATTTAATACGATGGAAATGCTGTTGTATTTATATCGTATTTTATGCTTCGGGCGTTGACTTCTTAGGCCCTAACATTTCGATCTGGTGGAGCAACGCCCGACAGTGAAGCCTAGGTTGCCCGGAACGTAGATATGACCATAACCTTCACACAGGTTGCAATTATTCGTTTTATACGGTGTAAAGGCTGCTGTATTTATTTTGTATTTTTTCTTCTGGTGTTGACTTCTTAGGACCTATCTATTCGATCTGGTGGAGCAACGCCCTAGAGTGAAGCCTAGGTTGCTCGGAATGTAGAAGTGACCATAACATTCACACTGATTGCAATTATTCGTTTTATACGATTGAAAAAAAGTTGCATCTTCATCGTATTTTATGCTTCTGGCGTTGACTTCTTAGGCCGTAACTATTCGATCTGGTGGAGCAACGCCCTGGAGTGAAACCTGGGTTGCCCGGAACGTAGAAATGACCACTACTATCACACTGGTTGCAAATTATTCCTGCTATACGATGGAAAAACTGTTGTATTTTTATTGCAATTTATGCTTCTGGTGTTCACTTCTTAAGCCCTAACTATTCGATCTGGTGGGACACCGGCCTAGGGTGAAGCCTAGGTTGCCCGGAACGTAGAAATGACCATAACTTGCACACAGGTTGCAATTATTTGTTTTCTACGATGGAAAAGCTGTTGTATTTATATCGCATTTTATGCTTCTGGCGTTGACTTCTAAGGTCCTAACTATTCGATCTGGTGGAGCAACGCCCTAGAGTAAAGCCTAGGTTGCTCGGAATCTAGAAATGACCATAAGTTGCATACTGGTTGCAATTATTCCTTTTATACGATGGAAAAGCTGTTCTATTTATATTGTATTTTATGCTTCTGGCGTTGACTACTTAGGCCCTAACTATTCGTTCTTGTGGAACAACGCCCTAGACTGAAGCCTAGGTTGCCTGGAACGTAGAAATGACCATCACTTTCACAGGGGTTGCAATTATTCCTGTTATAGGATGGAAAGACTGTCGTATTTTTATTGTATTTTATTCTCCTGGTGTTGACTCCTTAGGCCCTAACTATTCGATCTTGTGGAACAACGCCATAGAGTGAAGCCTAGGTTGCCCGGAACGTAGAAATGACCATTACTTTCACACTGTTTGCAATTATTCCTTTTATACGATGGAACAGCTGTTGTATTTATATCGTATTTTATGCTTCTGGCGTTGACTTCTAAGGTCCTAACTATTCGATCTGGTGGAGCAACGCCCTAGAGTGAAGCCTACGTTGCTCGGAATGTAGAAATGACCATAAGTTGCATACTGGTTGCAATTATTCGTTTTATACGATGGAAAAACTGTTGTATTTATATTGTGTTTTATGCTTCTGGCGTTGACTTCTCCGGCCCTAATTATTCGATCTGGTGGAACAACGCCGTAGTGTGAAGCCTAGGTTGCCCGAACGTAGAAATGACCATTATTTTCACACTGTTTGCAATTATTCCTTTTATACGATGGAACAGCTGTTGTATTTATATCGTATTTTATGCTTCTGGCGTTGACTTCTAAGGTCCTAACTATTCGATCTGGTGGAGCAACGCCCTAGAGTAAAGCCCAGGTTGCGCGGAACGTAGAAATGACCATAACTTTCACACTGGTAGCAATTATTCGTTTTATACATTGGAAAAACTGTTCTATTTATATTGTATTTTATGCTTCTGGCGTTGACTACTTAGGCCCTAGCTATTCGATCTTGTGGGACAACGCCCTAGGGTGAAGCCTAGGTTGCCCGGAATGTAGAAATGACCATAACTTTCACACTGTTTGCAATTATTCCATTTATACGATGGAAAAGCTGTTGTATTTATATCGTATTTTATGGTTCTGGCGTTGACGTCTTAGGCCCTAGCTATTCGATCTGGTGGAACAACGCCGTAGAGTGAAGCCTAGGTTGCTCGGAAAGGAGAAATGACCATCAGTTTCATACTGGTTGCAATTATTCGTTTTATACGATGTAAGAACCGTTGTTATTATATTGTATTTTATGCTTCGGGCGTTGACTTCTTAGGCCCTAACATTTCGATCTTGTGGAGCAACGCCCGACAGTGAAGCCTAGGTTGCCCGGAACGTAGATATGACCATAACCTTCACACAGGTTGCAATTATTCGTTTTATACGGTGTAAAGGCTGCTGTATTTATTTTGTATTTTTTCTTCTGGTGTTGACTTCTTAGGACCTATCTATTCGATCTGGTGGAGCAATGCCCTAGAGTGAAGCCTAGGTTGCTCGGAATGTAGTAGTGACCATAACATTCACACTGATTGCAATTATTCGTTTTATACGATTGAAAAAAAGTTGCATCTTCATCGTATTTTATGCTTCTGGCGTTGACTTCTTAGGCCGTAACTACTCGATCTGGTGGAGCAACGCCCTGGAGTGAAACCTGGGTTGCCCGGAACGTAGAAATGACCACTACTATCACACTGGTTGCAAATTATTCCTGCTATACGATGGAAAAGCTGTTGTATTTTTATTGCATTTTATGCTTCTGGCGTTCACTTCCTAGGCCCTAACTATTCGATCTGGTGGGACACCGGCCTAGGGTGAAGCCTAGGTTGCCCGGAACTTAGAAATGACCATAACTTTCACTGGTTGCAATTATTTGTTTTATACGATGGAAAAGCTGTTGTATTTATATCGTATTTTATGCTTCTGGCGTTGACTTCTAAGCACCTAGCTATTCGGTCTGGTGGAGCAACGCACTAGAGTGAAGCCTAGGTTGCTCGGAATGTAGAAATGACCATAACTTTCACACTGGTTGCAATTATTCGTTTTATACGATGGAAAAACTGTTGCACCTTTATCGTATTTTGTGCTTCTGGCGTTGACTTCTTAGGCCGTAACTATTCGATCTGGTGGAGCACCGCCCTGGAGTGAAGCCTAGGTTGCCCGGAACGTAGAAATGACCACTACTATCACACTGGTTGCAAATTATTCATGCTATACGATGGAAAAACTGTTGTATTTTTATTGCATTTTATGCTTCTGGCGTTCACTTCTTCGGCCCTAACTATTCGATTTGGTGGAACAACGGCCTAGGGTGAAGCCTAGGTTGCCCGGAACGTAGAAATGACCATTACTTTCACACTGTTTGCAATTATTCCTTTTATACGATGGAACAGCTGTTGTATTTATATCGTATTTTATGCTTCTGGCGCAGA